>NC_091762.1:72491058-72598896 GCF_029378745.1 Bos indicus | reverse complement strand
TTGGGACTGGAATGAAAACTGACCTTTTCCAGTCCTGTGGCCACTGCTGAGTTTTCCACATTTGCTGGCATATTGAGTGCAGCACTTTCACAGCACCATCTTTCAGGATTTGGAATAGCTCAACTGGAATTGTATCACCTCCACTAGCTTTGTTCGTAGTGATGCTTTCTAAGGCCCACTTGACTTCACATTCCAGGATGTCTGGCTCTAGGTCAGTGATCACACCACCGTGATTATCTGGGTCATGAAGATCTTTTTTGTACTGTTCTTCTGTGTATTCTTGCCACCTCTTAATATCTTCTGCTTCTGTTAGGTCCATACAATTTCTGTCCTTTATCGAGCCCATCTTTGCATGAAATGTTCCTTTGGTATCTCTGATTTTCTTTAAGAGATCTCTAGTCTTTCCCATTCTGTTGTTTTCCTCTATTTCTTTCTATTGATCGCTGAAGAAGGCTTTCTTATCTCTTCTTGCTAATCTTTGGAACTGTGCATTCAGATGTTTATATCTTTCCTTTTCTCCTTTGCTTTTCGCTTCTCTTCTTTTCACAGCTATTTGTAAGGCCTCCCCAGATAGTCATTTTGCTTTTTTTGCATTTCTTTTTCATGGGAATGTTCTTGATCTTTGTCTCCTGTACAATGTCACGAACCTCAGTGCATAGTTTATCAGGCACTCTATCAGATCTAGTCCCTTAAATCTATTTCTCACTACCACTGTATAATCATAAGGGATTTTATTTAGGTCATACCTGAATGGTCTAGTGGTTTTCCCTACTTTCTTCAGTTTAAGTCTGAATTTGGCAATAAGGAGTTCATGGTCTGAGCCACAGTCAGCTCCTGGTCTTGTTTTTTGCTGACTGTATAGAGCTTCTCCATCTTTGGCTGCAAAGAACATAATCAATCTGATTTTGGTGTTGACCATCTGGTGATGTCCATGTATAGAGTCTTCTCTTGTGTTGTTGGAAGAGGGTGTTTATTATGAGCAGCGCATTTTCTTGGCAAAACTCTATTAGTCTTTGCCCTACTTCATTCCATATTCCAAGGCCAAATTTGCCTGTTACTCTAGGTGTTTCTTGACTTCCTACTTTTGCATTCCAGTCCCCTATAATGAAAAGGACATCCTTTTTGGGTGTTAGTTCTAAAAGGTCTTATAGGTCTTCATAGAACGTTCAACTTGAGCTTCTTCAGCATTACTGGTTGGGGCATAGACTTGGATTACTCTGATATTGAATGGTTTGCCTTGGAAACAAACAGAGATCATACGCCACACCACTAAGCCCGAGGTCAGGGGTGGTGGCCGGGAGGACCAACCCCATGTCCAGGGAACCATGGCTGCACGGGTGCAGGAGGGCCTAGAGGATGTATCCCACGTTGAAGGTCAGGAAGGGTGGCAGTGAGGAGATACCCCTCATCTAAGGTAAAGAGCAGCGGCTACGCTTTGCTGGAGCAGCCATGAAGAGATACCCCACGCCCAAGGTAAGAGAAACCCAAGTAAGACGGTAGGTGTTGCAAGAGGGCATCAGAGGGCAAACACACTGAAACCATACTCACAGGAAACTAGTCAATCTAATCACACTAGGACCACAGCCTTGTCTAACTCAATGAAACTAAGCCATGCCCATGGGGCAACCAAGATGGGCGGGTCATGGTGGAGAGATCTGACAGAATGTGGTCCACTGGAGAAGGGAATGGCAAACCACTTCAGTATTCTTGCCTTGAGAACACCATGAACAGTATGAAAGGGCAAAATGATAGGATACTGAAAGAGAAACTCCCCAGGTCAGTAGGTGCCCAGTATGCTACTGGAGATCAGTGCAGAAATAATTCCAGAAAGAATGAAGGGATGGAGCCAAAGCAAAAACAATACCCAGCTGTGGATGTGACTGGTGATAGAAGCAAGGTCCGATGCTGTAAAGAGCAATATTGCATAGGAACCTGAAATGTCAGGTCTATGAATCAAGGCAAATTGGAAGTGGTCAAACAAGAGAAGGCAAGAGTGAATGTCGACATTCTAGGAATCAACGAACTCAAATGGACTGGAATGGGTGAATTTAACTCAGATGACCATTATATCTACTGCTGTGGGCAGAATCTCTCAGAAGAAATGGAGTAGCCATCATGGTCGACAAAAGAGTCCGAATAATGCAATAACTGAGATCAAAAGCACTCTGGAGGGAACCAACAGTAGAATAACAAAGGAAGAAGATAGGATAAGTGAAGTGGAAGATAGAATGTTGGAAATAAATGAAGCAGAGAGGAAAAAAGAATTAAAAGAAATGAGGACAACCTCAGAGACCTCTGGGACAAAGTTAAACGCCCCAACATTCAAATCATAGGAGTCCCAGAAGAAGAAGACAAAAAGAAAGGGCATGAGAAAATACTTGAGGAGATAATAGTTGAAAACTTCCCTAAAATGGGGAAGGAGAATAGCCACCCAAGTCCAAAAAACCCAGAGAGTCCCAAACAGGATAAACCCAAGGCAAAATACCCCAAGACACATATTAATCAAATAAATGAAGATCAAACAGAACAAATATTAAGAGCAACAAGGGAAAAACAACAACAACAACAACAAATAACCCACAAGGGGATCCCCATAAGGATAACAGCTGATTTTTCAATAGAAACTCTTCAAGCCAGAAGGGAATGGCAGGACATACTTAAAATGATGAAAGAGAAAACCTCTAACCCAGATTACTATACTCAGCAAGGATCTCATTCAAATATGAAAGAGATCAAAAGCTTTACAGACAAGCAAAAGTTGAGAGAATTCAGCACCAAAAAACCAGCTCTTCAACACATACTAAAGGATCTTCTCTAGACAGGAAACACAGAAAAGGTTTATAAACTCAAACCCAAAACAACAAAGTAAATGGCAATGGGATCATACTTATCCTTAATTACCTTAAATGTAAATGGATTGAATGCCCCAACCAAAAGACAAAGACTGGCTGAATGGATACAAAAACAAAACCCCTATATATGCTGTCTACAAGAGACTCACCTCAAAACAAGGGGCACATACAGACTGAAAGTGAAGGGCTGAGAAAAGATATTTCACAAAATGGAGTCCAAAAGAAAGCAAGGGTAGCAATACTCCTAGCAGATAAAATAAACTTTGAAATAAAGGCCAGGAAGAGAGACAAGGAAGGACACTGCATAATGATCAAAAGATCAATCCAAGAAGAAGATATAACAATTATAAATATATATGCACCCAACATAGGAGCACTGCAATATGTAAGGCAAATGCTAACAAATATGAAGGGGGAAATTAACAGTAACACAGTAATAGTGGGAGACTTTAATACTCCACTCACATCTATAGATAGATCAACTGAAATGAAATTAGCAAGGAAACACAAACTTTAAATGATACAATGGATCAGTTAGGCCTAATATTATCTATAGGACATTTCACCCTAAAATAATGAATCTCACCTTTTTCGCAAGTGCACATGGAACCTTCTCCAGGATACAACACATCCTGGGCCATAAATCTAGCCTTGGTAAATTCAAAACAATTGAAATAGTTTCAAGCATCTTTTCTGATCACAATCTGGTAAAATTAGATATCAAATACACAGAAAAAAAAACTATTAAAAATACAAACACAAGGAGGCTAAACAACACACTTTTGAATAACCAACAAATCACAGAAGAAACAAAAAAAAGGAAATCAAAATATGCATAGAAACAAATGAAAAAGTAAAAACAACAACCCAAAACCTATGGGATTCAGTAAAAGTAGTGCTAAGTGGAAGATTCATAGCAATAGAATCCTACCTTGCAAAACAGGAGATAAATCAAATAAATAACCTAACTTTACACCTAAAGCAACTAGAAAAGGAAGAATGAAGAACCCCAGGGTTAGTAGAAGGAAAGAAATCATAAAAATTAGGGCAAAAATAAATGCAAAAGAAACAAGAGACCATAGTAAAAATCAACAAAATTAAAAAGCTGGTTCTTTGAGAAGTTAAATAAAAGAGACAAACCATTAGCCAGGCTCATCAAGAAATAAAGAGAGATGAATCAAATCAACAAAATTAGAAATGAAAAGAGAGAAATCACAACATACAACACAGAAATACAAAGGATCATAAGAGACTACCAAAATTTAGAGAAGAGCTAACACCTATCCTACTCAAACTCTTCCAGAAAATTTCACAGGAAGTTAAACTTCCAAACTCATTCCATGAGGCCACCATCACCCTAAGACCAAAACCAGACAAAGATGCCACAAAAAAAGAAAACTACAGGCCAATATCACTGATGAACACAGATGCAAAAATTCTTAACAAAATTCTAGCAAACAGAATTCAACAATATATTAAAAACATCATACATCATGACCAAGTGGGCTTTATCCCAGGGATGCAAGGATTCTTCAATATTCACAAATCAATCAATGTGATACATCACATTAACAAATTAAAAGATAAAAACCATATGATTATCTGAGTAGATGCAGAGAAAGCCTTTGATAAAATTCAACATCCATTTATGATATAAACCCTCCAGAAAGCAGGCATAGAAGGAACATACCTGAACATAATAAAAGCCATATATGATAAACCTGCAGCAAACATTATCCCAATAGTGAAAAATTGAAAGCATTTCCCCTAAAGTGAGGAACAAGACAAGGATGCCCACTCTCACCACTAGTATTCAGCATAGTTTTGGAAGTTTTGGCCATAGCAACCAGAGCAGAAAAAAAAAATAAATAAAAGGAATCCAGATTGGAAAAGAAGAAGTAAAACTCTCACTGTTTGCTGATGACATGATCCTCTACATAGAGAACTCTAAAGACTCCACAAGAAAATTACTAGAGCTAATCAGTGAATGCAGTAAAGTTGCAGGACATAAAATTAACACAGAGAAGTCCATTGAATTCCTATACACCAACAATGAGAAAGCAGAAAGAGAAAGTAAGGAAACAATTCCATTCACCATTGCATCAAAAAGAATAAAATACTTAGGAATAAATGTACCTAAAAAACAAAAGACCTATATATAGAAAACTATGAGACACTGTGAAAGAAATCAAAGAGGACACAAATAGATGGAGAAATATACCATGTTCATTGATTGGAAGAATCAATATAGTGAAAATGAGTATACTACCTAAAGCAATCTATAGATTCAATGCAATCCCTATCAAGCTACCAACGTTATTTTTCAGAGAATTAGAACAAATGATTTCACAATTTGTATGGAATTACAAAAAACCTTGAATAGCCAAAGCAATCTTGAGAAAGAAGGATGGAAACTGGAGGAATCACCCTGCCTGACTTCAAGCTATACTACAAAGCAGCAGTCATCAAGACAGTATGGTACTGGCACAAAGAAAGAAACTTAGATCAATGGAAATAGAAATTTCAATAAAATAGATCAAATAACATAGAAATCCTAGAGACACCAAGCACCTATGAACACCTTTGACAAAGGAGGCAAGACTATACAATGGAAAAAAGACAATCACTTTAACAAGTGGTGCTGGGAAAACTGGTCAACCACATGTAAAAGAATGAAACTAGAACACTTTCTAACACCATACACAAAAATAAACTCAACATGGATTAAAGATCTAAATGTAAGACCAGAAACTATAAAACTCCTAGAGGAAAACATAGGCAAAATACTCTCTAACAAAAATCAGAGCAGGATCCCCTATGATCAACCTCCCAGAGTAATGGAAATAAAGGCAAAATAAACAAATGGGACCTAATTAAACTTAAAAGCTTTTGCACAATGAAGGAAACTATAAGCAATGTGAAAAGACAGCCTTCAGAATGGGAGAAAATAATAACAAATGAAGCAACTGACAAAAAATTAATCTCAAAAATATAAAAGCAACTCATGCAGCTCAACTCCAGAAAAATAAACGATCCAATTAAAAAAAAAAAAATGAGCCTAAGAACTAAGCAGATACTTCTCCAAAGAAGACATACAAATGGCTAACAAACACATGAAAAGATGCCCAACATCACTCATTATCAGAGAATGCAAATCAAAACCACAATGAGGTACCATCTCACACCGGTCAGAATGGCTCCTATAAAAGTCTACAAACAATAAATACTGGAGAGGGTAAGGAGAAAAAGGAACCCTCTTACACTGTTGGTGGGAATGCAAACTAATACAGTCCCTATGGAAAACAGTGTGGAGATTCCGTAAAAAACTGGAAATAGAACTGCCATATGATCCAGCAATCCCACTGCTGGGCACACACACTGAGGAAACCAGAATTGAAAGAGACACGTGTACCCCAGTGTTTATCGCAGCACTGTTTACAATAGCCAGAACATGGAAGCAACCTAGATGTCCACTGGCAGATGAATGGATAAGAAATATTATCTTATAACACACAATATTAATTACACAACATTATTAATTAATACACAATATTAATACACTTATTAATACACAATATTCCATTGTGTATATGTGGTACATATACACAATGGAATATTACTCAGCTATTAAAAAGAAAGCATTTGCTTCAGTTCTAACGAGGTGGATGAAACTGGAGCCTATTATACAGAACGAAGTAAGTCAGTAAGAAAAATACCAATACAGTATATTAATGCATATATATGGAATTTAGAAAGAAAGTAATGATGATCCTATATGTAAGACAGCAAAAGAGACACAGATCAGATCAGATCAGATCATCACTCAGTCGTGTCCGACTCTTTGTGACCCCATGAATCGCAGCATGCCAGGCCTCCATGTCCATCACGTCAGACTTTATTTTTCTGGGCTCCAAAATTATTGCAGATGATGACTGCAGCCATGAAGTTAAAAGTCGCTTACTCTTTGGAAGGAAAGTTATGACCAACCTAGATAGCATATTCAAAAGCAGAGACATTACTTTGCCAACAAAAGTTCGTCTAGTCAAGACTATGGTTTTTCCAGTGGTCATGTATGGATGTGAGAGTTGGACTGTGAAGAAGGCTGAGCACCGAAGAATTGATGCTTTTGAACTGTGGTGTTGGAGAAGACTCTTGAGAGTCCCTTGGACTGCAAGGAGATCCAACCAGTCCATTCTGAAGGAGATCAGCCCTGGGATTTCTTTGGAAGGAATGATGCTAAAGCTGAAACTCCAGTACTTTGGCCATCTCATGAGATGAGTTGACTCATTGGAAAAGACTGATGCTGGGAGGGATTGGGGGCAAGAGGAGAAGGGGACGACAGAGGATGAGATGGCTGGATGGCATCACTGACTCGATGGACATGAGTCTCAGTGAACTCACAGATGTAAAGAAAAGACTGTTGGACTCTGTGGGAGAAGGCAAAGGTGGGATGATTTGAGAGAATAGCATTGAAACATGTATATTATCATACGTGAAGTAGATCTCCAGTCCAGGTTTGATGCATGAGACAGGCTGCTCAGGGCTGGTGCACTGGGATGACCATTAGGGATGGGATGGGAAGGGTCAGGATAGGGAACACATGTACACCTATGGCTGATGCATGTGAATGTATGGCAGAAACCACCACGATATTGTAAAGTAATTAGCCTCCAATTAAATTTTTTTTTGAAAAAATGGCATATAATCTGAAAAAAAAATAAAATAAAAACTAATTACTTATGGCACTTTTTTGAATGAGTCTCACTACATGAGTGATCCTGACTTTGGCCAGGTTTCAATCTTAGCTCTGCTATCTATTAACTATATAGCCTTCTAGAACTCAGTATTCTCATCTGTAAAAATGGGACTATTAATATTAATTATTAGAGAGATAATATCTCTCATGTTTATATATATATGTGTCACTTTTTATGATGTTTTTCTCATAGCAACCATTTAGAAAATATGAGCTGTTGTATTAGTCATTGAGGAATAGCAGGAAATTATCAAGTAAATAGTATTTTATAAAAATCCTCTATTTCATTCTTCTCTAACTCAGTCTTGGTTTCCATATCTTCCTTCTTTGGGGTATTAACTATTTTTTTTTTTAATTTAATTTTATTTTTTAACTTTACAATATTGTATTGGTTTTGCCATATATTAAAATGAATCCACCACAGATATACATGTGTTCCCCATCCTGAACCCTCCTCCCTCCTCCTTCCCCATACCATCCCTCTGGGTCGTCACAGTGCACCAGCCCCAAGCATCCAGTATCATGCATCGAACCTGGACTGGCGACTCGTTTCATATATGATATTATACATGTTTCAATGCCATTCTCCCAAATCATCCCACCCTCTCCCTCTCCCACAGAGTCCAAAAGACTGTTCTATACATCAGTGTCTCTTTTGCTGTCTCGTATACAGCGTTATTGTTACCATCTTTCTAAATTCCATATATATGCGTTAGTATACTGTATTGGTGTTTTTCTTTCTGGCTTACTTCACTCTGTATAATAGGCTCCAGTTTCATCCACCTCATTAGAACTGATTCAAATGTATTCTTTTTAATGGCTGAGTAGTCTTGGTTTCTATATCTTCCTTCTTTGGGGCATTAACTATTTCTTATCCTGACATAGATAAAGGGAAGTTAACTAAATTTGCAAAATTATTGTATGTATGGCAAAAGATCATACTCAGTTAACCTAATGGAAACACAAACCTGATAAACACTCATGTTAGAGAGAATTTCTCTGCTCTAGGTCAGTGTGAACAAATAAAATTAACTTAAGAATATCAAAAATGTATCTATATAGAACACTTCTCACTAAAAACTAAATGGAGTCTGGCAGAAACACTCCTGTATGACCAAAGCTGTAAGAAAGATCCACACGGAATCTAGTGAAAAGGGAAGAAAAGCCATCAGGTTGACCTTTGCTCTTGGGTGGAAATTCAGAAGAAAAGGGAGATTACATGAGAGAGATCCTCCCTGGAGAGTGAGTGGCTGGGTCCACATATTAGGTACCCCAATCCTGGGTTCAACAAAGGGAAGACAAGCCCCTTTGGCTGATTGTAGAGGAGGTAGGACTAACCTAACGGTTGTGGGAAGCCTGGACCCTCCCATGAAAAGTACACAGGACAGAGAATGTGGATTGAGAATGCACAGTTTGCTGACTGGTTTCCCACAACTACCCCAGGGTGCACCCCAACCTGAGCTGAGTGAACACTCCAGCCCTGCTTGCCTCATGCTGCAGTTTCAAGCTGGAACCAGAGTTTCCATGATAGAGGACAGACTTCAGCAATGAGACACTGAGGGGCCTCAAACCTGAAGCAGTGTCTGAGCAGAGAGGGCAAAGCCACTGCTGGTGCTGACATAGATGGTTCATCAGAGGCAGTCTAAATCTCATTGTGGCCAGACTACCACAGCTCATGCTCCAGAGTTAGCTGAATGCCCACACTGGCCCCTCTTGCTCCAGTACTGCTCTCCTCTGGAGCAAGGGTGCCTGTGCTGGGAAAGAGGTACAGCTCACATTTGAAGGGATTTAAGATGACTCAGACTCAACCTTCAGGGCTTTCACACTAGCAACTTGGAACCTGACCCTACCCTAAATAGGGTTATGATAGCCACTGAGCATAGGACAAGCTCTGACTCAAAGCTGGCTTTGGACTAGCCCTCCATCTTCATCTCCATCACCTACAAGGTGATAGCTACTGGAACACCCAAGGAAAGACCTGATTTATATTCACCTCAAGTCCTGTTCTCTCTCCAAAACCACTGGACATGGCAGACTGTATAGTGACATCCTACATAAAGATAATCCTTCTAGACTGCAATAAGTAAGTGTTCCACCTTATTTCATAGAGACAGAGAACATTAGGCAAAATGAGAAGACATGACTTTGTCAATTGAAAGAGCAAGGGTAAGCTTAAAAAAACAACTAACAAAACAGAAATAAGCTATTTACCAGATAAATAATTCAAAGCATTAGTAGTAAAAATGTTAACTGAATTAAGGGAAATGATACATGAACACAGTGAGAATTTTAATAAAGAACTAGAAAATATGTGAAAGAACCAGACCAGTCAGAATTGAAGAATGCAATAACTAAAATGAAAAACACACTGGAAGGAATAAACACCAGACTAGGTGACACATAATAATGCATAAATGATCTGAAAGATTGAATAATGGAAACCTTCCAAATGAGATCAGCAAAAGAAAAACAAATATAAAATATGGTAACAGTTTAAGGGATCTGCGGAATAACATCAAGTATGACAACATTGACATTATAGGTGTCCCCAGCAAGGAGAGAGAAAAGGCGATTGAAAATGTATTTAGTCAAATGTCTGAAAACTTCTCAAAACTGAAGAAGAAAATAGATATCCAGGTACAGAAACCACAGAAAGTCTCAAATAAAATGATGATGATGATGATGATGGTGTATGTATGTGTGTGTAACGATCTGGATGTTCCCAATGAGATTTAAAAAAAAAGCATAAATGGAAAAGACAGTTTAGGACATATGAACAAAAACAAAATCATAAACATAATTGTAAATAAATACTTTAATATCACATACAGCCACACATAAACACACATACTTGTGCACATATGCATTATTTATGATCAGGCATAATGCAGACTTATATGTAAAACCAAAGGTTTCAAGCTTTCCTTTGCCTCTGTTGGTATTCAGTGAAAAGGACTAAATTATGACAACTGAGTACATTTGGAAATTTGAGAGCTAACCTTCTCCAGAAAATTCAGATAGTATGTGTCTTGAGGCTGATATTCTCTCTCTGTGTGTGTATAACAGTAAACAGTATATATGTGTATGTGTCATTTGGCCTTCTATAAATATTATGGTTCAGCATTCAGTCCTCTGCTTTGGAATTAGACATTGCTTTTTGTAATAAACTCATTCATTGAAGGGGACTTTGGCATGTGTTTAAAAACATTTTTAGAAAAGGGTAAACACAAGTATTTTGAAGGAAAACACTTCCACTGTGCTTTTCAACTAGTCTAAGAACAGTTCAACACAGCTTCTCATGGCATTCCCCAGCTTCTGAAAGACATGGCTAAACTTCTCCAGAGTTCTCCTTTGTGCTTGAGAAAATAATGTATCAGTCAATTAAAAACACCTCAAATACAATCTATGAAATACACTTCTCTATTCTGCAATCAACAATGCTGATCAATGATTGAGCTGTCTCTTTTCTTTCAGGCTTCATCAAAAACTGTTTTGTTTTGCTTTGTTTTTTTCTTTTTTTTCCATGAGAAAGTGAGAGAATAAAAAGAAATCTAAAATTACAGTGGAAAATGTATAACCTTTCCACAGCAGGAGGGAAGTTAACTGTGCAAACAGGTTATTTAAAATGACTCAGAACTGACTTGCATCTGTGCCCCTTGGACTGAGTGCTGATTATTTACAAAGCAGGTTTACCCCTGACATGGACCTCTGTGGACGTTCAGTAAGGAAACCCAGAGTTGCTACAACAGACCTTTTATTAACACCAAAGTAATCATTACAAACAAGTGGTCAATTCTGGAACAAAGGACAGGAACAGCACTTACTTGTAATACAATGTTCAGACCTCCATCAGCATAATAAGAGCCAGATCGCAGGATGCATTTTATTTGCATATCATCTTATTAACATAGACATTGGCTAAGCAAATACAGGCCACACATGGAGCCCCAACAAAATTGCCACCCTTGCATGAGAGTTTTTTGATCTATCTAGCCAGACACAGGATCAGTAAAAAGAGGGGTATGAATGCTGCATCTCCAATAAATTCCAGTGGTGTAATTACCTTCTGGTTACATAAATTTTTTTCTACCTTTTTCTCTTGAGAGGTTATTTGTCCATTTCCCTTCCTAAATGCTGCTATGCTGTAGAATGGCTGTCATATTGGATCCCAGAAGTGACAACCTTTAGTTATGAGTGATTGATCCCTGTAGATAAAACTAGTAAGGCATCTGGAGATCCTGCTGTATGAAAGGTGTAACATATATATACAGTATTGTTCATCTCCCTTGGGAGGCTCACTTAATATTACATGCCAGCACTTATTGGTAAGGCAGTCTGGTAAACCCACTCTATTATCAGGACTTGGTTCCACTTTTAAAGTATATCTCTGATTGTATAAATGCCATTTGATATCAATACCTGGAATTTTAATGTGCCTTAGCCTGAGGATGTCAAGATGTCACAGGAACTTTGTGTTTTCCTCTGCAGCTTTTGGGTGTAGGAGATGATTGAGGTGATGCCAACAGTGAATAGGGAACTATTTTAAACTGTTTCTGACAAATTAAAAATCTCAGGTGCTGAGAGTCTCCTCACAGTAAACACATGAAAATCCCTCTAATAGTTATTACCAAATTAAGCATTAGTAATAAATATTCAAAGTATAACACCTAGATTTTTATGCTGGTTTTGAAATTTTGGATCCAGTTGAATTCTATCATAACAATGTAATCTAAGGTTAACATTGTAACTACATGGCTATCTCTGTTAGGGATAGTGGTTTTTCAACTAGGCAATTTGTATCTTACCACAAGTGTACTGAGTTATATTTAACTTCTCAAGGCTTCAGTTTCTTTTCCCATGTGAATTTCAGAGGGTTCATTGTAGCAAGTAAATGAGATACATTTATTAAATGTATATAGTATAATAATTATCAATGTGTGATATATATATATAGTGGTAATAATTATAATTGAAATTAATTAACAATAAATTGGTTTCTGTTTCCTGAAAGAATTAGATGCAAAGATAGCTTCGTTATATACATAAGATATTTAAAAATATGAAAAGATTGTTATAAATATCACAAATAGACAGATATGATGATATCAGAAACATAAGACTGAGAGGTAAATTTGATTTTGAGTGTTTTAGCAGTAAAACCTGAGAAATAGGGAAAAATGAAAAAATTATGAAAGCATAAAATGTTTACATAGTTTTGTTTGATAAGATAAAAATGCTAGATCATTGGTAGAGATAATATTCTGTGATATTAAGTGGTAATTGCTTTTAAATTAGTGATTTAAATTTTTTTTTTTAATTTAGCATTTTCAGTGTAACTAAGCTCTGATACCTAACAATAGATTAATCTAGGAAATTGATTCTGTCCAAAGGTTTTGTATCAGTGTTGTCCAATGGAGTTAAATCAATAGAGACACATTCATCATTTAAAATTTTCTAATCATACATTAAGAAAGGTAAAAATAAATAAAGTTAATTTCATAATATATTTATCTGGGTCATTATATTCAAAACACTAATATATCCATGTCTATTCAATATAAAAATTTATTAATGAGATATTTTGTATTATTATTCCATACTAAGTCTTTAGTATGGAATATGGCTCAATAAAGGTCAGAAATTGTATGGACCTAACAGAAGCAGATATATCAAGAAGAGGTGGCAAGAATACACAGAAGAACTGTACAAAAAAATCTTCACGTCCCAGATAATCACAATGGTATGATCACTGACTTAGAGCCAGACATCGTGGAATGTGAAGTCAAGTGGGCCTTAGAAAGCACCACTATGAACAAAGCTAGTGGAGGTGATAGAATTCCAGTTGAGCTATTCCAAATCCTGAAAGATGGTGCTGTAAAAGTGCTGCACTCAATATGCCAGCAAATGTGGAAAACTCAGCAGTGGCCACAGGACTGGAAAAGGTCAGTTTTTATTCCGATCCCAAAGAAAAGCAATGCCAAAGAATGCTCAAACTACCACACAATTGCACTCATCTGATGCTAGTAAAGTAATGCTCAAAATTCTCCAAGCCAGGCTTCAGCAATATGTGAACCGTGAACTTCCTGATGTTCAAGCTGGTTTTAGAAAAGGCAGAGGAACCAGAGATCAAATTGCCAACATCCGTTGGATGTTGGATCATGGAAAAAGCAAGAGAGTTCCAGAAAATCATCTATTTCTGCTTTATTGACTATGCCAAAGCCTTTGACTGTGTGGATCACAATAAACTGTGGAAAATTCTTCAAGAAATGGGAATACCAGACCACCTGACCTGCCTCTTGAGAAACCTGTATGCAGGTCAGGAAGCAACGGTTAGAACTGGAGATGGAACAACAGACTGGTTCCAAATAGGAAAAGGAGTACATCAAGGCTGTATATTGTCACCTTATTTAATTTATATGCAGAGTACATCATGAGAAACGCTGGGCTGGAGGAAGCACAAGCTGGAATCAAGATTGCCGGGAGAAATATTGATAACCTCAGATATGCAGATGACACCACCCTTATGGCAGAAAGTGACGAGGAACTAAAAAGTCTCTTGATGACAGTGAAAGTGGAGAGTGAAAACGTTGGCTTAAAGCTCAGCATTCAGAAATCTAAGATCATGGCATCTGGCCCCATCACTTCATGGGAAATAGATGGGGAAACCATGGAAACAGTGTCAGACTTTATTTTTCTGGGCTCCAAAATCACTGCAGATGGTGACTGCAGCCATGAAATTAAAAGATGTTTACTCCTTGGAAGGAAAGTTATGTCCAACCTAGACAGCATATTCAAAAGCAGAGACATTACTTTGCCAACAAGGTCCATCTAGTCAAGGCTATGGTTTTTCCTGTGGTCATGTATGGATGTGAGATTTGGACTGTGAAGAAGGCTGAGCACCGAAGAATTGATGCTTTTGAAGTGTGGTGTTGGAGAAGACTCTTGAGAGTCCTTCGGACTGCATGGAGATCCAACCAGTCCATTCTGAAGGAGATCAGCCTTGGGATTTCTTTGGAAGGAATGATGCTAAAGCTGAAACTCCAGTACTTTGGCCACCTCATGCAAAGAGTTGACTCCTTGGAAAAGACTCTGATGATGGGAGGGATTGGGGGCAGGAGGAGAAGTGGATGACAGAGGATGAGATGGCTGGATGGCATCACTGAGTCGATGAACATGAGTCTGAGTGAACTCTGGGAGTTGTGATGGACAGGGAGGCCTAGCGTGCTGCGATTCATGGGGTCGCAAAGAGTCAGACATGACTGAGTGACTGAACTGAACTGAAGTCTTTAACATCTGTTGTGTGTTTTTTTTTTTTTTTTTTTAATTTTTATTTTTTTTCCTTTTTTTTTCTTTCTTTTTTTAAAAATTTTATTTTATTTTTTAATTTTACAATATTGCATTGGTTTTGCCATATATCAAAATGAATCCGCCACAGGTATACATGTGTTCCTCATCCTGAACCCTCCTCCCTCCTCATACCATCCCTCTGGGTCCTCCCAGTTTACCAGCCCCAAGCATCCAGTACTGTGCATCGAACCTGGACTGGCGACTCGTTTCATATATGATATTATACATGTTTCAATGCCATTCTCCCAAATCATCCCACCCTCTCCCTCTCCCACAGAGTCCAAAAGACTGTTCTATACATCAGTGTCTCTTTTGCTGTCTCATATACAGCGTTATTGTTACCATCTTTCTAAATTCCATATATATGTGTTAGTATACTGTATTGGTGTTTTTCTTTCTGGCTTACTTCACTCTGTATAATAGGCTCCAGTTTCATCCACCTCATTAGAACTGATTCAAATGTATTCTTTTTAATGGCTGAGTAATACTCCATTGTGTATATGTACCACTGCTTTCTTATCCATTCATCTGCTGATGGGCATCTAGGTTGCTTCCATGTCCTGGCTATTATAAACAGTGCTGCGATGAACATTGGGGTACATGTTTCTCTTTCAGTTCTGGTTTCCTCAGTGTGTATGCCCAGCATTGGGATTGCTGGATCATAAGGCAGTTCTATTTCCAGTTTTTTAAGGAATCTCCACACTGTTCTCCTTAGTGGCTGTACTAGTTTGCATTCCCACCAACAGTGTAAGAGGGTTTGTACATACAGTACCTCTTCATTTGTACTAGCCACATTTTAAGTACTTAATTGTGTTCAGATAGCATGGTTCTAGAATACTAGTGCTTATATGTTGGGTAACATAGTTAAAAATTGACTTTATATGGACATACATAAACTTCAATGATTTAGAAAAGCAAACAAAAAAGAATGATCAGGAATAACGATGTTACATAAGTTCATATATATACACATTTTTATAATAATATGATCATTCATTGCTCTATCCAAATGCATTAATTTCAATTTATTCTTATATTTAACAAATATTTGAGTACCTATTATATTCCCATGCTTCCCTGTTGGCTCAAACAGTAAAGAATCTGCTTGCAAGGAAGGAGACTCAAGTTCAATCCCTGGGTCAGGAAGATCCCATGGAAAAGGAAATGGCAACCCAGGTCAGTATTCTTGACTTAGGAGCCTGGTAGGCTACAGTCCATGGGAAAGCAAAATATCAGACATGACTGAGCACATAACACACTTGTGTTTCTAAATATTCAGGGGAAATCCTTAACCTTTCCATAGTAGGAAGATTATTAATTAGGCATACCATTAGCCTTAAAACAGTGCAGGAAATAGTTTAATCACTGAGGAAACAGTAGCAAGCAAAGTGAAATCCATGCTTCTGAAGCTTAAATACAAGTAAGGGAAGGCAGATATTAAAAAAGTAAGCAAATAATGTATTTTCCAGGTGATAATAATTGCTATAGAGAAAAAATAAAGTAGAATAATAGTGTAGTGGAATTCTTGAATGATGCTTTAAAGAGAGTGTTCAGTGAAGTACCTTCTGATGTAAAACGTGATCAGAAACCTGTATCAAGGGAGGATATAAAAAAAGACGATTCAGGGGAAAGAGAATTCTGGAAAGAGAGAAAGCCAAGCACAGAAAGTGTCAGAGAAAATTCAAGATCAGCAGATTGGTAGATCTGAGGGACAATAAAGGAGCCAGTATACTTAGAGAGCTGTTAGTGTGGTAGAACTTGCTGGATGATGTCAGAGATGAATTTTGGTTTTCTGAGGGAGTTGGAGGGTCAGTGGAGGAATATGAGCAAGGAAACAATATGATGTCATATAGGTTTTGAAAGTCCAAAATCTGTTACAGTACTTTTATTGAGAAATGATAGTACTAGAGGAAGAGTAGAAGCAGTGAGAGCCCAGATAATAGACTATGCTGTTTTGGCTCATAATGAAAATCAAAATAAGCTACTAAATACATAAAGCCAATGCCTTTGTTTTACTTCCCCTTAAAATCATTATTGGAAAACTGTTCTATCAGTGGAGTAGGCATATTCATACCCTGAAAATTTAACTACGTAGCAATATGTGAAAATTTCAATGTTGATTTCAATACAAATTGCTCTTGTATGTCTTTGACATGTAGTGCACTGTCAGGATATGAAGAAAACAATCCAGTGATCTGCTGGTTCTTGTTTCTTTTCTTACTGTCTGTCCAGGGGCTCATGGTCCAATATGGACGACAGCAGCATGGATCTATATAGAAAAAGTCAGACGATGGGATGCACTATCAGAAAAAGCAAATCAAAGTAAAATGAGGAAATAAACAAGGAGAGGATTGAACTAAACATAGAAACCTATTTATTCAGGTACCTATTCATTCAATGACTATTGTCAGAGACTGTGAAATGTATTAACTGTTCAAAGTTGACTAAGATTGCAGAGTTTAGAAAAGATTCTCAGGCAAAGATTCTACCTGTGAGGACTTACCCTGAGATATAAAGTCACATGGTTGGGTTGGTTGCTTGGAATATTTACTTAGGAGAGTTTTAAGTAAGTAGTATATTTGTAAAAAGATTCTGAAACACAGTGGCATAATTCAGGAAAAGGTCAAGTCCAGAGAAGCAGTCCAAGGACCAGGTCCAAAGAACAAAGGGAAAATCCAAGTCAGAAGTCATGCAGATCAGGAACTGGTTAAAACAGAATATGAGGTTTATTAATATAAAAAAGAAAGTGATGGCTGTGTGAATGAGGGGCAGGCCTTAAGGTTAAAGGAGCTGGACTCCACTGGAGAGGCTGTGACTTTGGAATATAACTAGAATTGACAATGTGGGAGAACATTGATTTAAATCGAAATGGATTCCATCCAGAAACAAAATTTAAACATTGCTTTTATTTCCAATATTCTGGGAGGTGGGTCGTAGAGGATCCTGCTGTGATGTATGTCGGAGAGTGTTTTGCCTATGTTCTCCTCTAGGAGTTTTATAGTTTCTGGTCTTATGTTTAGATCTTTAATCCATTTTGAGAGCAAAAATAAACAAGTGGGACCTAATTAAACTTAAAAGCTTATGCACAACAAAGGAAACTATTAGCAAGGTGAAAAGACAGCCTTCAGAATGGGAGAAAATAATAGCAAATGAAGCAACCGACAAACAACTAATCTCAAAAATATAGAAGCAACTCCTACAGCTCAACTCCAGAAAAATAAATGACCCAATCAAAAAATGGGGCCAAAGAACTAAATAGACATTTCTCCAAAGAAGACATACAGATGGCTAACCAACACATGAAAAGATGCTCAACATCACTCATTATCAGAGAAATGCAAATCAAAACCACTATGAGGTACCATTTCACACCAGTCAGAATGGCTGTGATCCAAAAGCCTACAAGCAATAAATGCTGGAGAGGGTGTGGAGAAAAGGGAACCCTCTTACACTGTTGGTGGGAATGCAAACTAGTACAACCACTATGGAGAAGAGTGTGGAGATTCCTTAAAAAACTGGAAATAGAACTGCCTTATGATCCAGCAATCCCAATGCTGGGCATACACACTGAGGAAACCAGAAGGGAAAGAGACACGTGTACCCCAATGTTCATCGCAGCACTGTTTATAATAGCCAGGACATGGAAGCAACCTAGATGTCCATCAGCAGATGAATGGATAAGAAAGTAGTGGTACATATACACAATGGAGTATTACTCAGCAATTAAAAAGAATACATTTGAATCAGTTCTAATGAGATGGATGATACTGGAACCTATTATACAGAGTGAAGTAAGCCAGAAAGAAAAACACCAATACAGTATACTAACGCATATATATGGAATTTAGAAAGATGGTAACAATAACCCTGTGTACGAGACAGCAAAAGAGACACCGATGTATAGATCAGTCTCATGGACTCTGTGGGAGAGGGAGAGGGTGGGGAGATTTGGGAGAATAGCATTGAAACATGTATAGTATCATGTATGAAACAAATCGCAGTCCAGGTTCGATGCACGGTACTGGATGCTTGGGGCTGGTGCGCTGGGACGACCCAGAGGGAGGGGAGGAGGGGGGGAGGGAGGAGGGTTCAGGATGGGGAGCGCGGGTATGCCTGTGGCGGATTCATTTTGGTGTTTGGCAAAACTAGTACAATATTGTAAAGTTTAAAAATAAGATAAAATTAAAAAAAAATAAACAAACATTGATATGTATTCTGGGGATTTCAGGGTGTTACCAGAAAAATAGTAAGGGTTCATCAGGTGTAACATATCCAATATTTGTGGGAAGACAGCTGAAGTTAAACTCAGCCAAAGCCACACAATGAAGGGTTTCAAATGTTAATATTTATGTGTGCATGTTGGTGAACTACTGAATGTTTCAATAAAAATTTAAGTGACAAATTGCTATTTAGGAATATATTTTAGGGTTCAATGTATAAGACAGATCAGAAAGAAGATGCAGAAAGACAAAGCTCCTGTGAAATTGAAAAATTAGGTAACTAAGTACAGGACTAGACTCAAAAGTGGAAAAGAACAAAATTATTAAAAAAAGAAAAGGAAGCAGAATCAGTATTATCTAACAAAGGCAGCTATTAATTTTCATCTGGTCAAGCCTTCTAGCCTTCCCCATGGTTATATAAGCTAAGTAAAAGGGATCATGTGTGGTAACAATTTTAGGCCTTCAGGGAATGACTTATGACAGAGGAGAACATGGTAAGCATTCACAGGGAAAAGAGGCAACCTAAAAATAATAAGGTCTATTCAGGGATGGATGCTTCTCTTCTAGGCCTCCATTTCATCTTACCTATTCTCCTACCATATACCAACCAAGTTATATTCATTAATTTACTTTAGAAATATTGTTTGAGCAAATTACTCTTGCCAGGCATTGTACGGGATCATAGTCATAAGTTGCTCAGTCGTGGCCTACTCTTTGCGACGCCATGGACTGTAACCTACCAGGCTCCTCCATCCATGGGATTTTCCAGGAAAGAATACTGGAGTGGGTTGCCATTTCCTTCTCTAGGAGATCTTCCCAACCCAGGGATTGAACCCTGGTCTCCCACATTGTAGGCAGATGCTTTACCATCTGAGCCACCAGGTAAGTCCTGGATACTTGACTATAGTTGTAAACACTATGATTGGACCCTGTTGCTAAAGTTTAGTTGAGGACACAAATAATAACTATTAAAGCAAAATTGATAAATGCTATGAAAGAAGCAAAATTATCTGAGAGAAAAAAATGCAGTCATATCTGTGTTAGATTGAGCAGGGATAATGAATCTCTCTTCCACCCTTTTTCTCTTTTTTTCTCTCTCCCTTTCTAATGTCTCTTCCTACAGAAATTTCAGGAGAAATCAGAAATTGGAAATATGTTTTGGAATCATTTATATATAGATAGTAATTAAAATCATGGAACTGAATCTTAATCATGGGATCAGATAAAATCTAGGTAGAGAATGTATCTAGATAAGAATAAACAGACCAAAGATTTGGAACATTTGCACAGTCAGCAGCCCAACTGAGATGAATCACCCTGGATATTGAGGGATGAATAGGAGACTATGGTATAAGGAAAGGCATGAAACAAACACAAATGAAGAAGTATAAAGAAGTTGGGAGTAGCCTATTAAAAAAAAAAATGTTTGAAGTTGAGTAAGATAGTAATAATTATGTAACCATTGACTGTGCTAGCATACAGGCCATCAGATGGCCTATGATGATGGCCTATGATTGCTTTTACTTTGTTTCTTTCTTGAGAAACCAATAAAATGGCTATTGGTTTTTGAACGAAGCATGAGGCTAGGCCATCAGCAGAGAATAAAGGTTGGGTGTGATTTGGGATATTTTGAGAAAGATAAGATAGAATACAGAATGGCAAGGTAAAGGTTTTAGGGAGATATAGTAGGAAGGCTAGTAGCGATGCTATCTCAAACAAGGTTTCAAATTTTCACTTTTTCTGAAGTTTGAAATACTCAATAAAGAATGAAAAAGAATGGAATGGAACTTTCCCCCTTCTCCCTCATCCTGCCCAATATGATATGTGTTTCATAAAATCTCTATTTTTCTCAGCAACATAGGATTTTCCCAGAATACAACGGAACAAAAGAACAATAAAAATTATCCATCATATTCAACTATTAGTGAAGCTGGAGTTACATAAAATAATTTTGTGAATTGAATTGTAGGCACAATTGCAAATAAAGTTATTATAGGCCCAACTAAAATATTTATATGTAAGATACTAGAGGTCTAAAGCATCAGAAACCAAAAATGTGTGATAAAGTGGCATAGTACGAAATTGTAATTGAGGTCTGCTAGATGTACAAACAGACAAAAAATAAAAATATATAAATGAAGGAGAACAGAATAATCTTTCTTATAGAATAACCCCACATAATCAGTTCAGTTCAGTTCAGTTCAGTGGCTCAGTCATGTCCAACTCTTTGCAACCCCATGGCCTACAGCATGCCAGACTTCCCTGTCCATCACCAGCTCCATGAGCCTACTCAAACTCATGTCCATTGAGTCAGAGATGCCATCCAACCATCTCATCCTCTGTTGTCCCCTCCTTCTCCCACCCTTAATCTCTCCTAGCATCAGGGTCTATCAAATGAGTCAATTCTTCACATTACATGGACAAAGTATTGGAGTTTCAGCTTCAGCATTAGTCCTATCAATGAATATTCAGGACTGATTTCCTTTAAGATGGACTGGTTGGATCTCCTTGCTGTCCAAGGGACTCTCAAGAGTCTTCTCCAATACCTCAGTTCAAAAGCATCAATTCTTTGGCACTCAGCCTTCTTTATAGTCCAACTCTCACATCCATACATGTCTACTGGAAAAGCCATAGCTTTGACTAGATGGACCTTTGTTGGAAAAGAAATGTCTCTGCTTTTTAATATGCTGTCTAGGTTGATCATAACTTTTCTTCCAAGTCGCAAGCACCTTTTAATTTCATGGCTGGTGTTCCCCTTTCAAGAAGCATACCTTAGTTCCCCTCCCTTCCCTTGTATATGGGCTAGACTTCAGTTTTTCTAAGTTCTTTAGCTATAGAGTTTGATTCTTCACTGAGAAGAACATGATGGATTTTCTAAAGACTGAAAACATGTTATTCGTGCTAACTCTGTTACCCACATCCTCCCCCAGCCCAAGGCCTCATATAATGTTGGCTCATACAAATAGTACTTATTATAATGGTGGTAGCAAGAAACAAATTGATCCAAATGAGGTTTGTTTTATAAAAAAGCCTATACTCTACATTTTTTCTAAAGAGGGGAGAACAAACAGTAGTTCTGTGTGTTCCATTGGTTTCTACAGACAAAGAAAAATGCACTTAATAGTTCATGTGCTAAGATATATTAACTATGATTTCACCCCCTGACTTCAGGATGATAAAAGGAATGAATCTTTCTGGACATAGAAATGAGAAAACTTCCTTGTGCTATTCTCTGGCTGGATCAATGCAAATCATGATCTGACTGGAGAGTCATTATTCCTAGGGAACCTATGGGGCACAATTTCCAGTTTACTCTCAAGGAACTATGGGGAATGCTTATCACAAATACTGTGCAACTGAAAGAACAATAAATCAACATGAATTTATTGAATACCTGCCTTTTTAAGCCAATTTACTAGATACCAGTAGATATTGGGATATGTGGAAGAAAAAATGATAACATGTTTGATTTTAGAGGTAACATCTCAAGTTCTCTTAATTTGAGGAGTTTAATACTGTAGCGAGTATAATCACAGCAATGAAGACAAAATGCAGCCTGAGCATTCTGATAAAACTTCAAAATAACTCAATATTATAGACTGTGATTGGTGAAAAATATTTTACATACAGAGGATAAAACAAATCTCTCATGAAGCAAATCTCTGTTTAAATTGGGGTGGGAGGAGGGAGGAGGGTTCAGGATGGGGAACACATGTATACTTTGACAGATTCATTTTGATATATGGCAAAACCAATACAATATTGTAAAGTTAAATAAAATAAAATAAAAAAAATATAAGCTTGAAAGGAAAATGTTGAAAAAATAAAAATTCACAAAACACTTCATAGAATTATTAAATTACTAGTAATCCTTATTTGGGTTTCTCTAGTGGCTCAAATGGTAAAGAATCTGCCTGCAAAGCATGAGACCCAGGTCGATCCCTGGGTCAGGAAGATCCCCTGGAGAAGGGAATGGCTACCCACTCCAGTATCCGTGCCTAGAGAATCCCATGGACAAAGGAGCATTGTGGGCTGCAGTCCATTTGGTCACAAACAGTTGGACAAGACTGAGAGACTAATACAACAACAACACGAACCTTATTTAGGATTATTTATTCCTAAAGTGTTTTGTTTGATTAAAAACAAACATGATTTGTAAGTGTTTGGGATTTCTCTGACACTCCATACATGTTGTTAAAAATTATTTGGATAAACAGTCACAATTATTCTAAATGCTCCAAACATTTATAAGGAAGCAAGATGGCTAAATAAAATAACCTTATCCAGAATCTTGTGTTTGAACTCAAATAAGTTTACCAACAGAGAAAGAAAAATTGAGTTTTTCATCAGCCTTCAAAAATGTTACAACTTTTACAAGTGTCTTTTTGGTACATATTCGTCTCTGTGCCTCTAACACCTTACAGATATCTTTTCTATGGCAAAATTTGGGTTATTCTGAAGACTCTGCTTCTGTGTTTTGACTGCTTAAAGGTTTTCTAAAGTCCTCTTGCCTCTCCTGGTATAGCTTTTTCTCACATTCATTCACTTGACATCTTTCTGTTTTCACTTTGAAATTTATTAGCTATCTATTGTATTTTTTTTGTCTACTTGGATTGAAATTTCTTTTATTTGGGAAAAGAGAAGGATCCCTATTTTCTATAGCAAAAGCCACAACCTAGATAGTGAAACTGCAATTTAAAATCTGTAATTTTAAATAATTGGCTGGATGTTGCAATGCTACAGAAAGTAGCGTGGGTTCAGCTGTTTGTGTGGCTGTTTAGTTTTTCTTTAAAGAAAAACTTATGGAGTTAAAAAAAATTTTTTTTTAAGTGAATATTATTCTCAAGAGGAAAAAGATAAGCTTGGGAGAAAACACTGATACTGGGAGCAAAGACTACAAGTTAGATATGGAATGGAATTTCTGTTCTACTAATTGCTAGTTGTATAAATTGGGTAATTCGTCATGAAATTGGAAATAAACAGGCTTTTTGAGTCTAAATGCATCCTCTTTAAACCAAATGCCGTTCAAGTTAATTAATAGGAAAACAAAGATTCTGTCTTACTTCAAACTGTTGAAGAAAAGCATAAGCCTTTCTTAAAATATCAGGGAGACATCAGCTACAAAGCATCCTGAAAATCCTGTTAGAATGTGACTGTCTTTTTGATGAAATTTCCACCCTTCATGGCTGCTCTCACAGTGCTTTTGGTTTTCCTCAATGCAGTTCCTTTTCAAATGGCTGCAGCTTTCTTCTCTGGACCTCTCTAATTTCCTGATTTGTCCACTTGTCTGGTCTGTGTCTCTCCAATCTCAAGGAAAGCAGATTTCCCATCTCTTGACTTCTCTAAATCTCCTATTCATCCGTCAGCTCAGCACTCAACTCATCAGAGCAAAGCTGAATTAAGCATCCTGTGAGGTATCTTGAGGAAACAAAGCGATTCTCTTTAGGAAGCCAAATGGGGCAATGTGAGTGCTTACACATTTCTGTAACCTATTATATTTCATCTCTTCTAATTTTAGTTACCTCATCTATAATGATAATAATAGAATAGTATACAACTTTTCAGAATGTTATTAGGATTTTAAATGTGATAATTCATATAAATATTTTATATTTTATTATTGTCACATAAAAAGGGATTAATAAATATTAGTTTTGTGATATCTTGGTCAGTGAATACTTCTGGTCATTAAATCATTTCTTTACTTGGCCTACTAAGATTACCCCACTGAAAAATTCTAGTAACTTTGTGGAAGTCATTTTCATTCTTTGTTTAAAGCTTTCTTCCATGTTTCTAAGTTCTTGGACACCTCGAAATTTAAATTAAAATGATTATCTAAGCCAAGTAGATGACTATGATTTCCCAATGAAATCATCAAATTCTCATACGAATTCTGTTCATTTGTGCTTCCCTCTATAATTTGGATTTTCTTATAATTAAAAACAATTGTTTTAGCATGAATTAAATATCTCAAATACAAATGCCTCCTTTTTGGGAGATACATGAGCTTTGATATTCATTAGCCTTGATATTCTCAGGCATCATTTAATCACAATTTTCTGTATTGGATTAAATCATAATTTTCTATATTGGATTGTCCCCAAGTCCTATGTATATCTAAGTTGGATCCATGGAGAAATGCTCCCACTTGCAGAGTGCTAGCAAGCTTCATGGGAGAAGGAAATGGTGGCAACCCACTCCAGTACTCTTGCCTGGAAAATCCCATGGAAGGAGGAGCCTGGTAGGCTACAGTCCATGGGGTTACAAAGAGTCAGACACGACTGAATGACTTTACTTTCACTTTTCACTCTCATGCATTGGAGAAGGAAATGGCAACCCACTCCAGTATTCTTGCCTGGAGAATCCCAGGGACGGAGGAGCCTGGTGGGCTGCTGTCTATGGGGTTGTACAGGGTGGGACATGACTGAAGCAACTCAGCAGCAGCAGCAGCAAACTTCATGATACTATGTACTCCAATGTGCTAACTCAGATTGTGCATTGAAGACAACTCAATTTCTAAGCATTTCTATCAATCAAACCAAATGGTTAATTCAGTAAATTTTTGTAGACTCAGGGACTATAGCTTCACATCCTTTGATAAGATGAACAAAGATTAAGTACACTGAAATACGGAGAAACTCCCACAATTAACAATACCTTCTTTACATTGCACATGTGCCAGAATGAATAGGTAATATATAAGAGTTCTATATTTCCTTTTTCTATTTCACAAAACAGATTTACTCCAATTTCATGGCTTGTATAGCTTGATGACTCTGCCTGATAGATGATATATTTGATCATATTGCAAATACAGTTTCTCTACACTGATAACCCATAATGAAATATTATTTCCTTCTAAATGAAAAGAACTGAATATATCTTCCATTCTGATTGCTTAAGTACTTTAATAAAGCATGGAATCTATTATGCAGGTACTCTAAGAATGAGACTCGAAATGGCAACCCACTCCAGTATTCTTGTCTGGAGAATCCCACGGACAGAGAAGCCTGGTGGGCTGCCGTCGTCTATGGGGTCACAGAGTCGGACACGACTGAAGCGACTTAGCAGCAGCATCAGCAAGGTAGAAATTCGCTAAAGCCCAATATTTGATTATTAAAAAAAAAACACACATTATCTGCTTGTAGTTCTAAAAACTATATAACTTAACATCCTGATTTTTTTCTATTTATTGCAATATGGAGTGACTTTGTTTAAATAAAATGTACTCAAAAAGGGAAATTAATTCTAATGCTAGTTAAGAGATTTTGCTTAAATATATCTTTAAAGAGTAAAAACAACTTTACTATCTTTCAAGCAATTGTTCTAGGTAGTATTATGCTTTCACATATTAAATGGAAACCTATAATATGTGGACACATTTGTTTCAAAAAAACCAAAAGCACTAAGAGCAATAAGAGGAAATTTTGTTCATTTTGGCTTTCTGTATTACTGATATATAAGTTAATTATACTTTAATTTAAAATTGTATACCAAATAAACATGAAAAAAACATCTGAGTTCAAGATTATTTTTAGTGATTAAATATTGGCTAAATAACTCAGCCTTGTAAATCTTATATATTTTGTCTTATAAATGTTTTAAAATTAATTCAAATAGTGACTAAAAACAGCAAAGAAGAAAATTTTGTGTTTTCAGTTGCATGTGAACAACAAATTGTCCATGTAAAGACCGACTTGATTAATCTGTTCTCCCACCATTAGTCAATTACTTATCTGCCCTTTGTAAATGATATTCGCTTTCTCCAAAGATTTTAACTCTATGAAGAGTTGCCACTCGTGATATTTCAACACATTGGATTGTGTGCTGCAAAACAAGTAAAGTACTGAAGAGCCCCAATAATGAACTAAATAGCGTATAAAAATGTATAAAGTGTTTCTTGGCACTGGCTCCATGGTGAGTAGAGTATTACTTGAGTCAACCCTGGACAACAGATAACAATTTAGGAAAGGAAATTTTTGGCACAGGAAATTCAAATGCTATACTTTCATTGCTGAAAAGCAGATTTTAGCTTCTGATTTGATATTTGAGATAGTATATATCAAAGTGATGAAGGAAGTAGGCTTTTAGTTAGACTCATTTGGTTTTGATTCTTAGTTCTGTCACTTAAGCAATATAGAATAAATTGCCTAAAGTTTACTTATCTGTAGTTTAATGCACATGCCAAAGCTCAAAAGTACTGCAAATAAAGTATTTAGAATTAGTATTTAAAGCATTCAGTATTAGCAACTAAAATATTTAGTACGATGGACATTGTACATATAAGAGCTAAAAATAAGTAGCTAGTGTTTATTAATATGCAATATTGTGTACATATTAAATGTCTATATATTTCTTTCTTCTAGGTATTTGTTGCAGGATAGGTTCCCTAGAAGCAGAATCTGAGAAAGAAAGTTCAGGAAATGTATTAGGGAGTAGAGTCAGAATCAGCACCTATAAGGAAAGGGATGGACATGCAAGCAGGCAGTGGGAGAAGCTCTGTGGCAGTATAGTCACAGCAAAGTTTCAGTCAAGTCCATGGGCAGCACTGCAACTGGGATGGCCCTTCAGAGTTTCCTCTTATGGTGGGGAGGGGACTGGATCTCTGTACTGTATTGTGTGCGTGTGTGTGTGTGTGTGTATGTGTTAGTTGCTTGCTGCTGCTGCTACTGCTGCTAAGTCGCTTCAGTCGTGTCCAACTCTGTGCGACGACCCCATAGACGGCAGCCCAGCAGGCTCCCTCATCCCTGGCATTCTCCAGGCAAGAACACTGGAGTGGGTTGCCATTTCCTTCTCCAATGCATGAAAGTGAAAAGTGAAAGTGAAAGTGAATTCGCTCAGTCGTGTCCTACTCTTAGTGACCCCATGGACTGCAGCCTACCAGGCTCCTCTGTCCATAGGATTTTCCAGGCAAGAGTACTGGAGTGGGGTGCCATTGCCTTCTCCGTTAGTTGCTTAGTCATGTCCAACTCTTTGCTACCCCATAGACCGCAGCCCACCAGGCCCCTGTCCATGGGATTCTCCAGTCAAGAACACTGGAGTGGGTTGCCATTTCCTTCTCCAAAAGAAACTATAGAAAGAAAGTGAAGTCGCTAAGTTGTGTCCGACTGTTTGCAACCCCATAGACTGTAGCCTACCAGGCTCTTCCATCCATGGAATTTTCCAGGCAAGAATACCGAAGTGGGTTGCCATTTCCTTCTCCAACTGTACTGTATTTATACCAGTCAGTTGGATATAGGCTTCTCCAGGAAGGACATATCTATGACCTTGAGCAATGTACCTCTCTTCAATGAAGAACAGTTCCCTGAAATGACTTACAGCTGAGTATTATCTTTGGCGTGGGCATTCCCAACAGGTGGAATGAGTCCTTCTTAAGGGCCATCCAAGCAGGAAACCACAGCACCCATTACAAAGGTGCAATTCCTCATGGGCTGTTGTTCTGCTACTTGTTCAGAAACTAAATGTGTTTCTTCTGTTTTTGTGAGTTTTTTGTTTTTTAATTTCATTTTTTTAGGACTGTCCATGGCTGTACCTCTTTCAGAATCAATGAAGAAAGGTAAATTTGTTATGTTTCTTGTATATGTTGGGCACGGATATGGGTTTACAAATGTTTTTTGGAACATTTTGGACAGCTATGCGCTAGTCAGTGTTGACAGATAAGCAACACTCAACTAAAATGGATATTGTAAATGAAAGAAAACTTGCAAGTAAGTGAAGTAATTAAGGAGAAACTGATATTATCTGATCTAGAAAGGAAACTTTGCTTGGGCTTTGAGAGCAAAGATTGCTCATCATCATTGGCCACAGGAAAGAAAAAATTGTTTTGTTTGTTTTTTTCCCCATAAGGCATCATCAATTCAATGCACAGGAGTTTGAGTAAGCTCTGGGAGTTGGTGATGGACAGGGAAGCCTGTCGTGCTGCAGTCCATGGTGTTGCAAAGAGTCGGACATACTGAGCGACTGAACTGAAGTGGAAATTTGATAACAAGAAGGTCAGTTGTGTGTGCACAGGGGAAGATAATGGGACAAACCAAATGGTGTTTAGCAACATTAAGAGAAAGGAAATTGTTAGCAGGATACAAATCTCCCTATTTTAAAAATAGTTTAAAAATCTCCCTATTTTCCACGGAGGAGTTGGAAAATCAAGCCACAGGGCCTCCTTCATGGACTCTGTATAAGGAGTTTCAGATTTTTCTGTTGAGACAAAAGCAATTAATGTGATTTAGCTATCATAAATCCTATTATAATATTTCTTTTAAATTTTAATTTATCAGAGATGAGTGTGACTATCTCAGATTCAGTAAGGTCTCTATATTCCTAGATCGAATAACTATAGACAATGGGTGGGATCATGTCACCTTCTTGTGGAAGCTCTCTTGTGGTAAATGATGTGTAAGAGTGATGGGGTTCCCAGTGATGGGGAAGCAGTCTCAGTAATTGTTTATTTTGTTGCATTAACTACTGATAGCCAAACTGAAATTGTATCCTGCCTATTCTATATGTAGACAAAGATCTAAGGTGTGAGTATATGTTGCAATATGGAAGTGAGTAACTGAGAGAGAAAAGTTTAGAATGTATATTACAATACGATTCTCATGTTTGGCATAATTTAAATCATGTTTCTTTATGAAATAAAGAAAACAATATGATGTATAAGATTACAAAGTAACTTCCCCCAATTTACTGTGCCTGAAATGAAAGAAAGCCTGTTTCCCAAATAAAATAATAAAATGTGAGTGTATATTTATCCATATATGTGGGAGTGTGTTTATCTGTGCATATATCCCAGTATATATTTTTAAGTTACAGAATAGCATCGTTTTCACCTATTCAAGTTTTACTTCTTACTATACAGTAACCAGAGAAGGCAATGGCACCCCACTCAGGTACTCTTGCCTGGAAAATCCCATGGGCAGAGGAGCCTAGTGGGCTGCAGTCCATGGGGTCGCTAAGAGTCGGACACGACTGAGCGACTTCACTTTCACTTTTCACTTTCATGCATTGGAGAAGGAAATGGCAACCCACTCCAGTGTTCTTGCCTGGAGAATCCCAGGGACAGGGGAGCCTGGTGGGCTGCCGTCTATGGGGTCGCACAGAGTCGGACAAGACTGAAGTGACTTACCTTATACAGTAAAGCTTTGTATTTTTCATTGATTTAGTTGGTAATATATCCATATCATTCGTTATTTTACTGCCTACCATACTGGACAAGTAGTTGTGCAACGTTGGTCAAATATAAATACAGACTTCATTTAGAAATTAGAAATCTAGAAATTTGGTAGTTGGGTGCCATGAGAATCTGTATCTCAAATATAAATATATTTTTAAAGCAGCTATTGAACTTTTTAACCTATAGCAAATGCTTAATCTGTCTATACATTCTAGTCCAAAAATAAATTGACACATTTTAGTAGGCTCTTGATCTATAGAAAAATATATGATGGAATATTTTTGTTTTATTCATAAGTCAATTAGACATTGATTATAACACTGTGGCACCATTGCAAGTTTTACTGTCACCATTCTGGCTTAGCAAGCTTATATGATGCCTTATATGTTGTAGCAGTTTTTGGTTTAATATTTGGAATTAATTTCTGAAACAGCTTAGGCTAAGCACTCAGCCTGTCATTTTTCTAAATCTGATAGGATGGAATAGTAAGTAGCTGAAATATTCTAGAGCTATATTACAAGCTTCAGTGATAACAGGGGTCCACGATTCATTTTCAAAGCAAAGTTTCTTTCCTAATATATCTGATGTATCACTTTTTATTGGCAATTTTCATATCTGAGTTGGCAACCCTGCCATTTGTTTTTATTGTTATTGTTTTCTTTTTGTGGAAAAGATAAACAAAACTAGTTCAGGGCCTTTGGTTGTTTATATCTTTAGCCAGTTCCTAGCACTGCTCCCCTCCTTTGCTGGGTTCCTTTCTTGCCAATCTTTTCTTGGGTACCTGATTTCTGAGCAGATGCTCTTTTTAATCTCATCTCATCTTAATTTAAAATATTTATTCATCGAATGTTTCCAGTCTCCAGTAAACTAGGAATTGGTTTTTGTATTGCTTTTGTGGCACTTGTTGGATTGTGGTCTTATAATTTACATGTCTGTCTCCAAATTATTCTTAGCTTGAAGAGGGCAAAGATTGTATTTTTGTCATCGCTACAGAACCAGACTTTCAGCACAAAACTTAGCATAGTCTAAATACTCAATAACTTTTGATTGAAGAAATAAGCAATTACAGAACATGACTGCAGAACTGGAATCTTAATGGATAGAAATTTAAGAAATTAAGACCACAGAGAATGGCATAATGCTGTATTTTTCATTTGGAGACAATTATATTAAAAGAGTTATCATTTTCAGAGGGAATCACAGATTCTATTCTTTTTTTGTCTCTTTAGATAAGTCTGATTAGACTGTGCATTATGACACATAAAAATCAAGGTCACCAGATCAGAATTCTTTTTCTAATTCTTCAAGAATATTCATCCACATTCATGTTTGACCTAATATGTCCTGCTTTCTTTTCCACAGTTTTCTCTCTTCTCCTGACTCTAGGCTCTTAATTCTATATTTTACTCAAGCCTATCTCCTTTTCTGATGATGCATTTGCTATCTTTTATTCAAGTTACTGTGTTTACTTCAGATCCTCCCACTCTTCCTCTATTCTAGCTTTCTTTAGTGTTTTTTTTCTTCCTTCTCTTAGTTTCAGCAAATGCATAACTCAGCTCATAGATTGTCTCTGAGTCACTACTTCATCTCTCAAGTTTGTTTTCAAACTACAAGGCCAGGAAGGGAATTCAAGCAATCAAATATAACCATGCTATTGGCTTACTTTCCTCATAGCTCAGTCAGTAAAGAATCCGCCTGCAATGAAGGATACCCAGCTTCGATTCCTGGGTTGGGAAGGTACTCTGGAGAAGGAAATGGCAACCCACTCCAGTATTCTTGCCTGGAAAATCCCATGGAGGGAGGAGCCTGGCAGGCTATAGTCCACAGGGTCACAAGAGTTGACATGATTTAGTGACTGAACCACCACACTGGGTTACTTAAAGCTTGGAACCTGCATTCCTGTAAAGGAATCCTATCTATGAGTTTTTTCCAAACTCCAGTATGATCTGTATGTTTAACAAATAACATGCTTCAGTCCCTAACTTTTTTTTTTTTTTTCCCCCTGGTGCCAAACCAGTAAAATCTATGCTTTCAAAAGTATAGGAAGGGTCAGAAAAGATGAATACATAACCATATTTTTAGGCAAATCCCTCCAGTTGATGTATATACCTCTATAGAAACTAAAGAACAGGATTCTATGTGATCTCCCAGATAGTGGTGAAATACTTATGAGTCCTGAATCAGAAAGTCTGATAGTAATTCTCAGATATGCTCTTAACTTGCTGATGACCTTTGACAAGGGGTGCACTTTTTTTGTATGTCATTTGCCTTATAAGATTGTGGAGAATATAGATATATAAATTCATGTGAATTCCTTCACTGTTACATAAAAGGTACTCAGTTAAATATGGGTTATGAGCCGACTCATTGAAAAAGACCCTGTAGCTGAGAAAGACAAAGGGCAGGAGGAGAAGGGGGTGACAGAGAATGAGATGGCTGGATGGCCTCACTGATTCAATGGAAATGAGTTTGAGTAAATTCTGGGAGAAAGTGAAGGACAGGGAACCCTGGCATGCTGCAGTACATAGGGTCACAAAGAGTAAGACACAATTTAGCGACTAAATAACAACAGCCCTTAGTATTACAATTTTCCACTACAAAAATGTTTTTGATCTATTCTCTAGAATTGTTCGTGAGCAATTTTCTAGACCAACTATAATAGTACTGGCAAGAAATATGCTTCTAATTCTTATAAAAAATTTCCAAACTTCAATTTGCAACTGTGCTCTCTTATTATTCAACAGATACTGGTGTTTCTGAAATCAGAGGTCTTCAAAAAAAGCCAGAGGTTGGTGATTAATACAGTTTGCCTTCTTGGACCAAACTGCTTCAAAAATTGCCTCTAACAAAAACAGTATTTTTCTGCTCTCTGAACGTAATTGGAACTTTTAGCAGCTGAATAATATATTTACATTAACATCATTATTTCCTAATTTAGCCCAGTCCTATGCCATCAAATTTATACCTTCTTAATAATTGTAAGGCCCATTCACTCTAAGGTGATCTCCACTTTGTCTCTACTTGTGAGGATGAAGCTGTATATTATTGACAGTGATCTGTATTTCCACTTTGAAGAGGGAAAAAAAAGAGAAAAGACTCCCAAATTAAATACAAATTAAATAGAAGAAAATATATGGTAATGGTAAGAGTAGAAATAAATGAAATAGAAAAAAATAAAGAAAAATGAAAACTCAAAGTTTCATTATGTGAAAGGATTAATATTATTGAAATATCTTATCATTAGCAAGATTGAAATAAACAAGAGGGAAGGCACAAGCTACCAATAACTGGAATGAATGTATAACCAATGATTCTATGGACATTCAAAACAATAGAGAAACATTATAAACAATTTGATAGCAATAGACTTGACAGTTTTATTAAATAGGGTCCTGGGAAACAGAGTTACTTAAACTGATCAAAAAATGTAATCTGTTAAAAGGAACCGAAAATTACTAATATATCCACAAAGAAACCTATTCATTTCAGTTCAGTTCAGTTGCTCAGTCGTGTCCGACTCTTTGCGACCCCATGAATCGCAGAACACCAGGCCTCCCTGTCCATCACCAACTCCCGGAGTTCACTCAGATTCACGTCCATTGAGTCAGTGATAGACCCTGCTAATATTACTGGTGAATTAAACAGTTGCTGATTTTATTTTTTTGGGGGGAGGCTCCAAAATCACTGCAGATGGTGATTGCAGCCATGAAATTACTTACTCCTTGGAAGGAAAGTTATGACCAACCTAGACAGCATATTAAAAAGCAGAGACATTACTTTGTCAACAAAGGTCCGTCTAGTCAAGGCTATGGTTTTTCCAGTAGTCATGTATGGATGTGAGAGTTGAATTATAAAGAAAGCTGAGCACTGAATAATTGATGCTTTTTAACTGTGGTGTTGGAAAAGACTCTTTGTACCTTGGACTGCAAGGAGATCCAACCAGTCCATCCTAAAGGACATCAGTCCTAAGTGTTCATTGGAAGGACTGATGTTGAAGCTGAAACTCCAATGCTTTGGCCACCTGATGTGAAGAGCTGACTCATTTGAAAAGACCCTGATACTGGGAAAGATTGAGGGCAGGAGGAGAAGGGGACGATAGAGGATGAGATGGTTGGATGGCATCACCAACTCAATGGACATGGGTTTGGGTAGATTCTGGCACTTGGTGATGGACAGGGAGGCCTGGCATGCTGCAGTTCGTGGGGTTGCAAAGAGTCGGGCACGACCGAGCGACTGAACTGAACTGAATACCAAATATTTTGGAGATTTCCAATTGTATACAGACTTTCACAAAATGAAGAAACAAATACTGTCATTTCATGAGGGTATGATAACTTTATGCAAGTTACTTGTTTTTTCACACCTCATTTTCCTCACCCCAAAAATGTAAAATTGATATCTCACAGAATTCTTGAGAAGACTAAAGAAATAGCATGCCAATATGATTGCTATATATGCCTGGAGCACATTTGGTGCTGTTTAATTTGAATTTTTATCTGCAAGTCTATTCAGAGAGGAAGAATAAGACACCTGTAAACAGTACCTATGTTTGAGTTTTTATTTAAACATTTTGGTAGGCATATTGACAATTGATTAAAATTGTTTTCTCATGTAGTATAGTATAGTTATATACTCCTTTGCATAACTCCTTTCTCTTCTTTAGGAAAAACTAATAAAGTTTTTTTTCTTTTTCCAAAAGTTTGATATCTTCATTTTATTTTCCATGAAAATAAAGAAGCATTTTTCAAACCTGTCTTTGCTTACTTCTTTCAGTCATATATTTGACTATATTTATTCATTCTCAAGGCATTGAGATGTTTGACTTGTGGTAATTTAGGACTCCTATTGATTTTACTTCTAGTCAGGTTTTCATTCATGATTTTTCTCCTGTTATGATTAAAATAGAGACCAGAGCATTAAACATATGTGGTTCAATGATTTTCTTTACTCATCTTTCTTCCTTCACATCTGGATGGAAAGAGCAGCTCTTCCTCACCATATGCTTTTGCTTGGTTTGTTTTTCTTAATTGTCCTGAATTCATTTTGGGCTAGAATAAACATACTCACATACATAGATATAGAGAGAAACTTTAAAGTATTAGCACTTTCACTGATATATGATAAACACTAGATACCAAATTGTCTGCAAAATATTTACTATTGCTGAATTTCTTTGAAGTGTATACATAATGAACCCATTCCAGGAAGATACAGACATTATAGCTGGCTTCTATTCTCTATACTAGCTTTTTCCAGTTGAACATACGTATCTATAATTGTTTGTCAATGTCTTAAGTTAGATTATTATAGACAAAATGGCCTCCTTGGTAATTTTCCATAAGTTCCCTGAAAACTCAAGAGCATTGAAAAAAGATTTTGACATTTTTGTTCCTTCTATGAAAAAAAATCTATAGCATAAGGTTGTATATAGATTGTGCCTCTTTTAATATTGTTATTATTGCCTTCATTACTAATAATTTTTTCCCATGAGGTTGTATGGAAGGAATAAAGGAGAAGTGAGCCTGAAATTTCAACAAAGATGAGAGTACATAGTGCATAATGTGCCTTTTCATATTTGATTTAGTTCTGACAATGAAACTTAAAAGGCAAATATTATTGACAGTTTCATAGCAAAAAAAAGTGGTACAGAGAAGTCAGTCAATTTGCTTAAGATCACACAACCTTTAAAGGGCAGGATCAAGATTCAAAGTTAGGCCTTTTGACTCTGGAGTTTATAATACTTTTCTCTAAATCACTACTTGTTTGAAGGACTTTGAACAAATGATACTGAATTATAGTAGACCCAGCAATAACACTTTGTTTCATGCTGTGTCAAATGACTATCTTTGTGATATATAAAACAACATGACATAACTGTCATATAGTCATTTTAAAATATTTTTAAAGCCACCACAAAATTGCTTTTCATACTTTCTATTGTGAATAATGACAAAGACATTAACTTTTGAAGTGTTAAATTACATGTATACCCATGCTGTGTGTACATTCGTGTAAAATCTATTTTATGTAAAACAGATAATACATAGATCTAATATATTTCAGATGGCATTGTTTTCACTAGATTGAACTGTCATCTGTTCTAATAACATGAAACACTTATTCTACTGCAGTATCACAAACATCTACAGTATGTTTTTCTGACAAGCTATATTTTTAAGTTTCATTCTTGAAACTTCAAAAATTGATACCAATTCTTTTCAAGACAATGTGTTCAACACAGTGCAGCAAACATTGCTTTTATTTTTACCTTGTAGCATGAGTAGAAGAATTCCAGGTGATATAGTTCTGATATAAACTGTCTCTGCTCATAACTCAGAAGCTTATAGAATACTTTGATAGTTATGCAAACATGTTAGATTTGAGTCAAAAATTGTCATGACATATATCCATGAATACATTCATATTTGAAAACTGTATTTTCCTCTCTACAATTCAGGATTTTAAATACTGTGGTTCCTGCTTCAAGTCTATTTTAAAAATTCTCTTATTTTTAAGTATGCATGTGTGTGTGTGTATATATATATATATACATATGCTGCTAAGTCACTTCAGTTGTGCCCAATTCTGTGAGACCCCATAGATGGCAGCCCACCAGGCTCCCCCGTCCCTGGGATTCTCCAGGCAAGAATACTGGAGTGGGTTGCCATTTCCTTCTCCAATGTATGAAAATGAAAAATGAAAGTGAAGTCACCCAGTCGTGTCTGACTCTTTGTGACCCCATGGACTGCAGCCTACCAGGCTCCTCCATCCATGGGATTTTCCAGGCAAGAGTACTGGAGTGGGGTGCCATTGCCTTCACCGATATATATATATATATATATATATATATATATATGCACACATATTGGTAATTACATTGTATTCTTTTACTCTGGGCAAAGTAGTATTTGTGATTCATTTTATGGAGACTACTGGTCTTACATAAACTTTCTATTCCTGTTCAGTCTGACTGTATGGGATTAAAAATCATTTATGCCTTTATTTTGTTACTCAGCTTAATCCAAATGCAAACTAAAAAATTATCTGAAATATAAACATGGAGAATACATGAAATTTAAAGTGAATATTTATAAAAATACACAATAGTTTTTCACTAACATCTCTATGTACATGAAACAAATGCACAATCACCCATATTTGTAGATATAAGTGTGTGTGTGTGCTCAGTCATTAAGCCAGGTTCAATTCTTTATGACCCCATAGACTATAGCCTACCAGGCTCCTCTGTGCATGGAATTTTCCAGGCAAGAATATTGGATTGAGTTGCCATTTCCTACTCCAGGGGATCTTCCTGACCCAGGATTGAATGCATGGATCTTGCCTCTCCTGCATTGGCAGGTGGATTCTTTATCACTGTGCTACCTGGGAATCCCACATACATACATACACATGTATAAATTAGCTATGAATGCTAATATTTGCTACTATTTATCTTGTAACTACTATGTGATGGGTATAAATTGAGATTATGTAGAATAGAAGTTTATGTAACTTGGATGGACTTTCCTGGTGATGCAGTGGTTAAGACTTGGCAACTTCCAATGCAGGGGTGTGACTTGAATCCCTGGTCAGGAAAGTAAGATTCCACGTGCCATATGGTTCAGCCAAAAAAAAAAAAAAAAAAATAGCAAAGTAATAAATACGTAGTTTGGGAAACCTTCAAAAACACAAAATAACAAGTATAAAATAAAGTATTAAAGTGAATTTTATTAGAATAAGAAATAATTACTAGTTATATATTTTAAAAAATCAAGCAAAGACATAAAAGATGCCAAATACAGAAAAATATTTTATTAAAATATCTCTAAAATTCTATTTTGTTCTGGTTACTTTTTATTTGACCATATCTTTCTATGACAATGGTCTTGTCACTTATTGTATAAATAGAATAGAAAGATAATTCAGTCTTCCTATTAGGTTGTTTTTTTTTTTTTTGGTCTGAGAGTTTCAGAAAAGATTCTCTTAGCCTCACTATTTGTGGTAAAGCCATACAACATTTTGGATTGCTGTCAAAGTTAAGAAAACATTTACCAGGTTTCTTTCATATATTGTAAGATTTCTGAGTATTTCAGGTATTCTTTTGGAATGACTCATGTTCAACACTTTGAATTGACAATACTTTTTAGACAATTTGTCATTCATGTCTACTCATTGCAGTGGCTTATTATGAATATGTTATCTTTGTCAATATCAGTATTTTGTGTGAAATCAGTAAAAAAATAAATATTTTCCAATGTGAAAAGAATATTTGTTAGTTAGATTAGCAAATAATTCAAGACTACTTTATTTCTGTTCAAAATGTATATTCCACTCAGTGAATTGCTGACTTTAGAATGATCTAAAAAAAAAAAAAAAGACTCATTGGAAAAGACTCTGATACTAGGAAAGATTAAGGGCAGGAGAAGAAGTGGGAGACAGAGAATGAGATGGTTGGATTGCATCACTGACTCGATGGACATGAGTTTGAGCAAACTCTGGGAGATAGTGAAGGATATGGAAGCCTTTCATGGTGCAGTCCATGGGTTCACAAAGAGTCAGAAAGGACTTAGTGACAGAACAACAACCAAAACTTTCACTTTACTTCTCATTGCTAAAATAAGTTCTACTTATTTTGTATATTACAGATGCAGAAATTATTTTGTTGTCTAATTTATTTGAAACTGTATCCTTCTTTATCATGTATCAATGTATTTCTGACAGGAGGAAAAAATTTATTTAACTTGGAATCTGAAAACCTGAGTTTTTTACTTAATTGTTTGGCAATTGAAAGAATTACTCAGTAATTTGCTTTTGGCTTTGTGTGTTTCAATTCTCCATTTCCCTCCACTCTCCACATACTTATTTTGCATTCAGAAAATATTTTCTGGAGGAGCTAAGATGGTGGAGGAGTAGGACGGGGAGAACACTTTCTCCCCAACAAATTCATCAAAAGAACATTTAAACACCGAGTAAATTCCACAAAACAACTTCTGAATACTGGCAGAGGACATCAGGCACCCAGAAAAGCAACCCAAGTCTTCGAAAGGAGGTAGGAAAAAATATAAACGACAAAAAAAGAGACAAAAGAGGGAGGGATGGAGTTCCGTCCTGGGAAGGGAGTCTTAAAAAGAGAGAAGTTTCCAAACACCAGGAAACCTTCTCATTGCCGAATCTGTGCCGAGCCTTGGAAGCACAGAGGGCAACATAACAGGGAGGAAAAATAAATAAACAATTAAAACCCACAGATTTCGAGCCCTATGGTAACTCCCCCAGCGGAGAAGCAGCGCAGACACCTGCACATGCCACTAGCAAGCGGGGGTTGGGCAGGGAGGTGGGGCGCGGGCTGCATCGCTTAGAGTAAAGATCTGGCCTGAATACCCTGGGCGCTATCTGAGCGAAATAATTTGGGCTAGCAAACCAGACTGTGGGATATCTACCACGAGAAAAGCCAGCCCTAACCTAAGACACCGCCAGGCCCGCGCACGGAACAAAGGACTGAACAGAGATAGCCGGCTGCAGACCATCCCCCTCCGGTGACAGGCAGCCAGAGCCAGAAGGGGGCCATCGCAGCCCCAGAGAGACATTATCTATAAAACTGTAAGCAGGCTTCTTTGCTAACTAAAACTTCTTGGGGGTCTGGACAGTCAACATCTTCCTGAGAAGGTGCGCTGGTTGTACACCTAGATAACCGAGCGGCGGGGAGGCGATAAGTCGCAGCAATCACGCTCGCCAAACACCTCATCACCTGAGCTGCTCGGACCTGGGAAGGGCACAAAACGCAGGCCCAACTGAGTCTGTGCCTCTGAGGACTACCCAAGCGCCTGAACCTGAGCGGCTTGGACCTGGGAAGTGCAGGCAGCCCAGGGCCGGCCACGGATGGTTCCCGGCAGAGCAACCTAGAACCTGAGCAGTGTGAGCAGGGAGGCTACACACTGTGCGCGGGGGCAGACCCAGTGTGCCTGAGGCACTGCGAGCACACGCCAGTGTTATTTGTTTGCAGCATCCCTCCCTCCCTCCCCACAGCACGACTGAACAAGTGAGCCTAAAAAAAAAAAAAAAAGTGTCCTCCACCGTCCCCTTTGTGTCAGGGCGGAAACCAGACACTGAAGAGACCAGCAAACAGAAGAAGCTTTCACAGAGGGAACCGCCTTGGGAGCTACAGGCAATAGATTAAAACCCTGTGGTTAGTACCAACTACATAGGAAGGGGCCTATAGATCTTGAGAAATATAAGTCAGACCAAGGAACTAGCTGAGAATGAACTGAACCCACAATACTCACAACAAAACCAGAGAAAGTCCTAGATATATTTTTACTATTTTTACCATCATTCTTTCTTTCTTTCTTTTAATTATTTAAAAAAATTTTAAGTCCTCTATTATTCCTTTAATTTTCACTTTATAACCTATTACTTTGCAAAAAAAAGACCCTTTTTTTTAAAAAAGCAAACTTCATATATATTTTTTTCTTTTTTTTTTCTTTTTTTCTAATTTTATTTTATTTTTAAACTTTACATAATTGTATTAGTTTTGCCAAATATCAAAATGAATCCGCCACAGGTATATATGTGTTCCCCATCCCGAACCCTCCTCCCTCCTCCCTCCCCATACCATCCCTCTGGGTCGTCCCAGTGCACCAGCCCCAAGCATCCAGTATCGTGCATCAAACCTGGACTGGCAACTCGTTTCCTACATGATATTTTACATGTTTCATTGCCATTCTCCCAAATCTTCCCACCCTCTCCCTCTTTTTTATAATTTTTTTTGACCTTGTTTTTTTTCTTCTTTTCTTTAACATTGTATTTTTGAAATTCCAAACTCTACTCTAGATTTTGAATTTTAGCTTTTTGGTATTTGTTATCAATTTTGTACCTATAGTTTTTTTTTTTTTTTATAATTTCTGTGATTTTTTTTCCCCCCTCTCTGTTTCTTTCTCTTCTTCTTTTATGTAACATTGTATATCTGAAATTCCAAACTCTACTCTAGATTTTTAATTTATGCTTTTTGGTATTTGTTATCAATTTTGTACCTGTATTTTCTTTATAATTTTTGGGACTTTGTTTGTTTTTGTTTGTTTGTTTGTTTTTTCTCTCTTTCTTTTTCTTCTTTTTTTTTAACACTATATTTTTGAAATTCCAAACTCTACTCTAGATTTTTAACTTTTGCTTTTTGGTATTAGTTATCAATTTTGTACCTATATTTTCTTTATAACTTTTGTGACCTTTTTTGTTTTTGTTTGTTAGTTTTTTTTTTCTTTTTCTTCTTTTCTTTAACATCATGTTTTTGAAATTCCAAACTCCACTCTAGATTTTTAATTTTTGCTTTTATGTATTTTTTACCAATTTTGTACCTTTAAGAACCCAATCTTCAGTACCCATTTTTCACTAGTGAGCGAGATTACTGGCTTGACTGCTTTCCCTCCCTTTGAACTCTCCTTTTTCTCCACCAGGTTGCTTGTGTCTCCTCCCTAACCCCTCTCTACTCTACCCAACTCTGTGAATTTCTGTGTGTTCCAGATGGTGGAGAACTCTTAGGGAACTGATTACTGGCTGGATCTGTCTCCCTCCTTTTCATTCCCCACTTTTATCCTCCTGGCCACCTCTGTCTCCTTCCTCCTTCTTCTCTTCTCTGTATAACTCCGTGAACATCTCTGAGTGGTCCAGTTGTGGAGTGCACATAAGGAAGTGATTACTGGCTAGCCCACTCTCTCCTCTATTGATGCACCTCATCTCATTCGGGTCACCTCTAACTCCCTCCTCCCTCTTCTCTTCTCCATGTAACGCTGTGAATCTCTCTGGGTAACCCTCACGGTAGAGAAACTTTTCATCTTTAATGTAGATGTTTTATCAATGGTGCTGTATAGAAGGAGAAGTTTTGAAACTACTGTAAAAATAAGACTGATAACTGGAAGCAGGAGGCTTAAGTCCAAACCCTGACTCCGGGGAACTCCTGACTCCAAGGAACATTAATTGACAGGAGCTCATCAAACGCCTCCATACCTACACTGAAACCAAGCACTACACAAGGGCCAACAAGTTCCAGGGCAAGACATACCAAGCAAATTCTCCAGCAACAAAGGAACACAGCCCTGAGCTCCAAGATACAGGCTACCCAAAGTCACCCCAAAACCGTAGACATCTCATAACTCATTACTGGACACTTCATTGCACTCCAGAGAGAAGAAATACAGCTCCACCCACCAGAACACCGACACAAGCTTCCCTAACCAAGAAATCTTGACAAGCCACCTGTACAAACCCACAAACAGCGAGGAAACACCACAATAAAGAGAACTCCACAAACTGCCAGAATACGGAGAGGACACCCCAAACTCAGCAATTTAAACAAGATGAAGAGACAGAGGAATACCCAGCAGATAAAGGAATAGGATAAATGCCCACCAAACCAAACAAAAGAGGAAGAGATAGGGAATCTACCTGATAAAGAATTCCGAATAATGATAGTGAAATTGATCCAAAATCTTGAAATCAAAATGGAATCACAGATAAATAGTCTGGAGACAAGGATTGATAAGATGCAAGAAAGGTTTAACAAGGACCTAGAAGAAATAAAAAAGAGTCAATATATAATGAATAATGCAATAAATGAAATTAAAAAACACTCTGGAGGCAACAAATAGTAGAATAACAGAGGCAGAAGATAGGATTAGTGAATTAGAATGGTAGAAATAAGTGAATCAGAGAGGATAAAAGAAAAATGAATTAAAAGAAATGAGGACAATTTCAGAGACCTCCAGGACAATATTAAATGCTACAACATTTGAATCATAGGGGTCCCAGAAGAAGAAGACAAAAAGAAAGACCATGAGAAAATACTTGAGGAGATAATAGTTGAAAACTTCCCTAAAACGGGGAAGGAAATAATCACCCAAGTCTAAGAAACCCAGAGAGTTCCAAACAGGATAAACCCAAGGCAAAACACCCCAAGACACATATTAATCAAATTAACAAAGATCAAACACAAAGAACAAATACTAAAAGCAGCAAGGGAAAAACAACAAATAACACACAAGGGAATTCCCATAAGGATAACAGCTGATCTTTCAATAGAAACTCTTCAATCCAGGAGGGAATGGCAAGACATACTTAAAATGATGAAAGAAAATAACCTACAGCCCAGATTATTGTACCCAGCAAGAATCTCATTCAAATATGAAGGAGAAATCAAAAGCTTCTCAGACAAGCAAAAGCTGAGAGAATTCAGCACCACGAAACCAGCTCTCCAACAAATACTAAAGGATATTCTCTAGACAGGAAACACAAAAATGGTGTATAAATTCGAACCCAAAACAATAAAGTAAATGGCAATGGGATCATACTTATCAGTAATTACCTTAAATGTAAATGGGTTGAATGCCCCAACCAAAACACAAAGAATGGATACAAAAACTGGCTGAATGGATACAAAAACAAGACCCCTACATATGTTGTCTACAAGAGACCCACCTCAAAACAGGGGACACATACAGACTGAAAGTGAAGGGCTGGAAAAAGATTTTCCATGCAAATAGAGACCAAAAGAAAGCAGGAGTAGCAATACTCATATCAGATAAAATAGACTTTAAAACAAAGGCTGTGAAAAGAGACAAAGATGGTCACTACATAATGATCAAAGGATTAATCCAAGAAGAAGATATAACAATTATAAATATATATGCACTCAACACAGGAGCACCACAATATGTAAGACAAATGCTAACAAGTATGAAAGGAGAAATTAACAATAATAGTGGGAGACTTTAATACCCCACTCACACCTATTGATAGATCAACTAAACAGAAAATTAACAAGGAAACACAAACTTTAAACGATACAATAGACCAGTTAGACCTAATTGATATCTATAGGACATTCCATCCCAAAACAGTGAATTTCACCTTTTTCTCAAGCGCACTTGGAACCTTCTCCAGGATAGATCACATCCTGGGCCATAAATCTAGCCTTGGTAAATTCGAAAAAATAGAAATCATTCCAAGCATCTTTTCTGACCACAATGCAGTAAGATTAGATCTCAATTATAGGAGAAAAACTATTAAAAATTCCAACATATGGAGGCTGAACAACACGCTGCTGAATAACCAACAAATCACAGAAGAAATAAAAAAAGAAATCAAAATTTGCATAGAAACGAATGAAAATGAAAACACAACAACCCAAAACCTGTGGGACACTGTAAAAGCAGTCCTAAGGGGAAAGTTCATAGCAATTCAGGCATACCTCAAGAAACAAGAAACAAGTCAAATAAATAACCTAACTCTACACCTTAAGAAACTAGAAAAGGAAGAAATGAAGAACCCCAGGGTTAGTAGAAGGAAAGAAATCTTAAAAATTAGGGCAGAAATAGATGCAAAAGAAACAAAAGAGACCATAGCAAAAATCAACAAAGCCAAAAGCTGGTTCTTTGAAAGGATAATTAAAATTGACAAACCATTAGCGAGACTCATCAAGAAACAAAGGGAGAAAAATCAAATCAATAAAATTAGAAATGAAAATGGAGAGATCACAACAGACCACACAGAAATACAAAGGATCATAAGAGACTACTACCAGCAATTATATGCCAATAAAATGGACAACGTGGAAGAAATGGACAAATTCTTAGAAGAGTACAACTTTCCAAAACTGGACCAGGCAGAAATAGAAAATCTTAACAGACCGATCACAAGCACAGAAATTGAAACTGTAATCAGAAATCTTCCAGCAAACAAAAGCCCAGGTCCAGATGGCTTCACCTATCCTGCTCAAACTCTTCCAGAAAAGTGCAGAGGAAGGTAAACTTCCAAACTCATTCTATGAGGCCACCATCACCCTAATACCAAAACCTGACAAAGATCCCACAAAAAAAGAAAACTACAGGCCAATATCACTGATGAACATAGATGCAAAAATCCTTAACAAAATTCTAGCAATCAGAATCCAACAACACATTAAAAAGATCATACACCATGACCAAGTGGGCTTTATCCCAGGGATCCAAGGATTCTTCAATATCCGCAAATCAATCAATGTAATACACCACATTAACAAATTGAAAAATAAAAACCATATGATTATCTCAATAGATGCAGAGAAAGCCTTTGACAAAATTCAACATCCATTTATGATAAAAAACCTCGAGAAAGCAGGAATAGAAGGAACATACCTCAACATAATAAAAGCTATATATGACAAACCCACAGCAAACATTTTCCTCAATGGTGAAAAATTGAAAGCATTTCCTCTAAAGTCAGGAACAAGACAAGGGTGCCCACTCTCACCATTACTATTCAACATAGTTTTGGAAGTTTTGGCCACAGCAATCAGAGCAGAAAAAGAAATAAAAGGAATCCAAATTGGAAAAGAAGAAGTAAAACTCTCACTGTTTGCAGATGACATGATCCTCTATTTAGAAAACCCTAAAGACTCCACCAGAAAATTACTAGAACTAATCAATGACTATAGTAAAGCTTCAGGATATAAAATCAACACACAGAAATCCCTTGCATTCCTATACAGTAATAATGAGAAAACAGAAAGAGAAACTAAGGAAACAATTCCATTCACCATTGCAACAGAAAGAATAAAATACTTAGGAATATATCTACCTAAAGAAACTAAAGACCTATATATAGAAAACCATAAAACACTGGTGAAAGAAATCAAAGAGGACACTAATAGATGGAGAAATATACCATGTTCATGGATTGGAAGAATCAATATAGTGAAAATGAGTATACTACCCAAAGCAATTTATAGATTCAATGCAATCCCTATCAAGCTACCAACGGTATTCTTCACAGAGCTAGAACAAATAATTTCACAATTTGTATGGAAATACAAAAAACCTCGAATAGCCAAAGCGATCTTGAGAAAGAAGAATGGAACTGGAGGAATCAACCTACCTGACTTCAGGCTCTACTACAAAGCCACAGTTATCAAGACAGTATGGTACTGGCACAAAGACAGAAATATAGATCAATGGAACAAAATAGAAAGCCCAGAGATAAATCCACGCACGTATGGACACCTTATCTTTGACAAAGGAGGCAAGAATATACAATGGATTAAAGACAATCTCTTTAACAAGTGGTGCTGGGAAATCTGGTCAACCACTTGTAAAAGAATGAAACTAGAACACTTTCTAACACCATACACAAAAATAAACTCAAAATGGATTAAAGATCTCAACGTAAGACCAGAAACTATAAAACTCCTAGAGGAGAACATAGGCAAAACACTCTCTGACATACATCACAGCAGGATCCTCTATGACCCACCTCCCAGAATATTGGAAATAAAAGCAAAAATAAACAAATGGGACCTAATTAAACTTAAAAGCTTCTGCACAACAAAGGAAACTATGAGCAAGGTGAAAAGGCAGCCTTCAGAATGGGAGAAAATAATAGCAAATGAAGCAACTGACAAACAACTAATCTCAAAAATACACAAGCAACTCCTACAGCTCAACTACAGAAAAATAAATGACCCAATCAAAAAATGGGCCAAAGAACTAAATAGACATTTCTCCAAAGAAGACATACAGATGGCTCACAAACACATGAAAAGATGCTCAACATCACTCATTATCAGAGAAATGCAAATCAAAACCACTATGAGGTACCATTTCACGCCAGTCAGAATGGCTGCAATCCAAAAGTCTACAAGCAATAAATGCTGGAGAGGGTGTGGAGAAAAGGGAACCCTCTTACACTGTTGCTAGGAATGCAAACTAGTACAGCCACTATGGAGAACAGTGTGGAGATTCCTTTAAAAACTGGAAATAGAACTGCCTTATGATCCAGCAATCCCACTGCTGGGCATACACACTGAGGAAACCAGAAGGGAAAGAGACACATGTACCCCAATGTTCATCGCAGCACTGTTTATAATAGCCAGGACATGGAAGCAAGCTAGATGTCCATCAGCAGATGAATGGATAAGAAAGCAGTGGTACATATACACAATGGAGTATTACTCAGCCATTAAAAAGAATACATTTGAATCAGTTCTAATGAGGTGGATGAAACTGGAGCCTATTATACAGAGTGAAGTAAGCCAGAAAGAAAAACACCAATACAGTATACTAACGCATATATATGGAATTTAGAAAGATGGTAACAATAACCGTGTGTATGAGACAGCAAAAGAGACCCTGATGTATAGAACAGTCTTATGGACTCTGTGGGAGAGATAGAGGGTGGGATCATTTGGGAGAATGACATTGAAACATGTATAATATCATGTATGAAACGAGTCGCCAGTCCAGGTTCGATGCACAATACTGAATGCTTGGGGTTGGTGCACTGGGACGACCCAGAGGGATGGTATGGGGAGGGAGGAGGGAGGAGGTTTCAAGATGGGGAACACATGTATACCTGTGGTGGATTCATTTTGATATTTGGCAAAACTAATACAATATTTTAAATTATAAAAATAAAAAAAAAAAAAAAAGAAAATATTTTCCATATTCAGACTCCATCTCTGGTCCTGCTTCTTTAGGGTCAAAATGCTGGATTAGTTTTTAGAGTGAACAGAAGCAATAGTTTTCCTGAAACCATTTCAACATTTTCATTATTAACATATCTACCATGACTTCTGTGACTAACAATATCTAACTATAGAGAAAACTACTACAAATCAAAAGAGTATATCCCTGGAACATAGACATAGTGTGATCTCAATTCATATCTCAATCTCAATTCAATATACTTGCTGTGGAATCTCCCAGCAATAGTCCTAACCCTAATGCTATCATAGAAAAGAGAAAATGTATTGATATTCATAGATAAACCTTTCTGCTGTTGTTTGTTTCAAATTTTCCAAAAATCATAACCATCAGAACACATTGCCAAGGCCTCTTTAAGGTATTTGATGTGTATAATATTCATGATAATCTTACTCTCCAGTGCAATTTCAAAAAAGTTATTCAATTGAAGAATAAAATAAATTTTTGATGTATGAACAAGTTTAGTCTCTAAAATGAGAGGAGAAACTAAGAAAAAAAAAAAAAGAGATGAAAGCTTTCTCTAGATTACAGGTAGAATCTAGGCAACTTGAGTCAGAAGTTTGCTTTCCTAACCCTCTCAGGCACGCTTTTTTTTTTTTTTGCTTAGGAAAATGTGACTTTAGATGTCACTGTTTCTACTTGGTCTTGCATCTGATCAGCTTACCCAGTGATTGTTTTAAACTTCATTGGATTTTTATTCTCCTTACTCACAGAAAACTAAATGATGTGTAAGGCATGAATTTGACCTTATCCTAGGCAATTGTTTTGTCTTGAATAGAGGTAACTAGAATAGTAGCAGACACAAAGCTAATTCAGTGAAAAGCAGAATCAATGTTAGGATGCATTTTGATACATTATAATGTGAATAAAGAAGTTATAGCCATATGCATCTCCACAGATAAACCTAATAAAGATAATATTCATCATTAAGAGGAAATTGCAAAAGGTTTTACACAGCATGATTCCATTTATAAAGTTAAAAATATACAGTGTGTGTGTGTGTGTGTGTGTGCATGTGTGCTTGTGTGTGTTTGAAGAAAGCAAGAAAATGAAAGTGCTATCATAAAATTCAAGGTAGGGTTTAGCTTAGGTGGTGTGTTTCCTTGGAATCATAGAATGGCACAGAGGCAATGCCACAGTAATTGGTGGTTTTATTTTATTATTCTTTGTTATGTCTTTGAAATACATTTAAATATCTTTACTTATAAAATATTTAATTAAAACAATTAACACATTTCAATGGGATTTGAAATAACCAGCTGAGTAGTAGAATAGTTTCTGGTGGGAAAGACCAAGCCAAAAAAACAGCAAAATAGAAGAAGAATTAGGTGAAGTTGGAGGCTTGAAGAAAAAGTATTCAGGCTAGACATTGTTATTCTGAAGATGGCTTCATAGAAAAGCACATCTAAATGTAGATCAGAACGTGTGACCTATTTCAACATGTGTTGAAAAAGCCCACTGAGGTAAAAACGTTGATGGACAGTGTCCAGGTTGAGTCAAATATCTTCAATACAGAATGAAATAAGAATGGCTCTATGATTAATACTGTTGAGGTAAGTGTTTGAGGGTAATGCAGGGAGTCACAGGGTTAATACTGTAATGTTTGGCAGAATTTCAGTCTTTCTCAAAAGATACATGCCAAACTTTTTCTATCAGGCAGAAAATGTACCAGGACCTGTACTCAAATATTGAGTAAAAAGCCACATGTATACTGTGATTTTCAAAAGTATGAATTCTCTTGCCCTTCAGGAAACATGCTTCAGAGTAAGAGATGGAGAACATGATACAAATCTTGTTTCTAAAATCCCAGAGCAGATAAAATAATCCAATTTGGCAAAATTGAGTTATAGACTGGAGATCCCAATTATAGGGCTGCTGCTGCTGCTGCTAAGTCGCTTCAGTCGTGTCTGATTCTGTGCAACCCCATGGACTGCAGCCTACCAGGCTTCTCCATCCATGGGATTCTCCAGGCAAGAACATTGGAGTGGGTTGTGGGTTGCCATTTCCTTCTCCACAATTATAGGGCAGTTATTATTAAAAACTCAACAATTGAGGACTAGGAATTTAAGCTAGAATTTCATTCATTGGTGAAATCAGGTAAGAAGATCAGAGAAAAAACAGAAATGTGATAAATGAAGAAGGAAAACTTCTTTGAGTTTATAAAAAAGTTGATACTGTCTGGGATTAAAACAAAGTAGAATAGGTTGTCATATAAGACATGTAGGAATGAAATGGTTTTCTTTGATAAGAAAGAGTAATTATACTACTTACATATTTTCTGTGTAATAATGAGGGTGGGAGCAGGAGAGTTGAGAAAATGTTTTAACAGTGAATTGAAACCAACTTGGTTTAAAAATTGTAAACCTTTGAACTGAAAAAACAAATTTTATCAGTATCATAAATGAAAAGATCAGCTTAGCAATATTCAATGTAAAATTAACTGGATATTTCAAGTGAATCACAAGTTGAAAACAATGTTTTATTCATGAGACTATGGAATCAGGTCCACCGTGTCAGTAGTCATATCTGCTTCTGTGATATCATAGATTATTATTTTTTCCTCATGAGTATTAATATAGGGACTTTTGGGGTTATGTTGTTGATGTACTAAAAGTTCATTTCATTAAGTGCTGTGTGAAGCCATTAAAATAATCTAGCATAGTTTCTGGTACATAATTTACCATTATTTCTTTGCACTTTCTTGTCCACTGTTCACATTTCTCTGCCTGGCTCTGTGCCTATGGTAGCTGATCTTTATGGATTGTGTCAGTGAACCTTCTGCTTCTGGTTTCTGGCTGTCTTTACTAATAAGAGGTATCAATAGGAAATCAGAAGGAAGGAAGATAGATGAACAGCCCATTTAGTTTCTAACTCCCTCCAACTGGGTCACTTTGGTCTCAAGCAACCCTCTCCTACAACTAAAACGGTGCTTATGGGGTAGCAGTAACCACTCTATCCTCATGTCCCTTTCAAGCACCAGGAGTTAAGAACTCTCCTCTGTTGCTCCACCAATTCTTATTGGTTTTATATAATGCTACCCACCCTTTGTAACAGTACCTTTTAAACACTCTTCAGGTATCCACGTGTGCTGCTGCTAAGTCGCTTCAGTCATGTCTGACTCTGTGCGACACCTAATTCTTTCCAGAACACTATTTGTTACACAAAATAACCAAAAGTTATTATTTGAGAGAATTTTACTTTTAATATTAAATGAGATAGTTAGCCCAGTTTATCTGCATTGGTCAATCTATACTTGAAGTAACTATTTAGTTCTAGAGGTTGATTTCAACAGAAAAGCTGTGTAATGCAGTGGATGAAAGAAGGAACCCCAGAGCCCCTGACTGACATGCCTAAAGCAAAGACAAAATTTTACTTTTTAAATTTATATTTCCTTTGATAAAAGGCAAAATTATCCAGTGATAAATGACACCCCTTTGAAGTAATGCATACCTTTTCATTGGAAATTTTCAAGCAGAGGCCCGATTACCATTGTCAGTGCTGTCTGAGGAATATTCCCATATTAGATACAGGTTGAGCTTCATGAGTTCTCAGATCTCTTATTACCCTGAGTTTTTTTTTGTTTTTGTTTTTTTAAGGGACCATTTTCATATTCTTCTATAACAGACTACTGAAATGTGGGAGAGTGCTCTCAATAACTCTAATCATAATATGATGTAATTTAAGCCTTTGAGCATAAAAATACAATTCCCAGGTTACACAGTTGCATGATTAGATATATTACAATACCTCATAGTTTTCCATATCATTGTGATTCTTAAAAAAAATTAGTAGACTATATTACATTATATTAAAAGAGTATAGAGACCAAGAGGTGGAAGATAGAAGTTTTCAGGTATATTGAAGGAAAAGGGAGAGGAAAAAATTTAATATTTTTGTTATACTATTATAAAGTCATTGATTTCATATATTGGTTTTAAATATTTTTCAGGTTAATAGTGATTTTCTAAAATTTGAATTTTAATTGCACTTAGTTTTTTTCTTTTCCCTTGTCTTTAAAATATGGACTCATTTGTCCTTGTACCTAATTATTTTAAACTCTATATGCCAAAGCCAAGAAACACAGAGTTCAGCGTATCTTTTGAATAAGTATATTTTTAACCTCTTGATTTAGGAAGGAAACTTGCTTTCTCTTGTTCTCAAAAGCAGCATTTTTTTTTTTCTGGGTTTATGTAGTGAACTTACGAAACAATTCAATATCACCTAAATCACTGGGGCTTGCTCCCATCAAGTTGAAAATCATATTTTATACAATGGCACTTTCTTTCAAAAAGTGAGAAAACAATGATCTTGCCTTATATTACGGGGACAGTCTGAAGAAATACTGATCAGTAAAGAGATTGCTTTGTCTAATTACAGTTATAAAACCTATCAGGCTCTTAAACACCTCAAAAAAAGGAAAGGTGGACAGGTTTACCTGTAGAGATAGGGTGAACTTTCTCACTGGGTGGTTCCCTTTGCCTTGTGAAAATCAGGTTGGAAAGATCTGGAACTGCAGTAGTTTAAAACTAAAGCATCTCTTTCATTACTTAACTCAGTGTCCCTGAAAGACAGTCTTGTGTGATATGTTCTCTGTGAGTGCTAATTTATGATTGGCGTTTTGATGGAAAGCTGTCAGGTGGCCTTCTTTCTCTTTACTTCCTCTACATTGATTTATTGGTAGGAAGAAGATGCAATTGCAGTGGCAACTTTTTCCATTTAGGCTTCACAGATATAGTGCACACGATTTCCAATGATTAAACAGAATTCAGCTGACATACCACTGTCCAGCAAGCTTTCATTACTGAATCATGAAGAGGAGATGACACAATTTTTAATGGCATTAGCTTTTTCTTTTATGGATATTTAGGTCACAAGTGAGTACAATTTTGGCAGCTGCAACTTTATCCCCCTTTGGACATATAAAATCATCTAATTTGGAACCCCAAATGTCAGACTTTGATAGGCAGCTTAGTTTCAGAGTGATGGATGATAAATTGAGAAGTCCATTACAAGCCAAGTGTGTTCAGAAAAATGTGTAGGGAAAACTTCAGGTAACTTACCAATACCTGATGCTTGGTGGGAATAAATATTGTGTTTAATCATTTTTCACAGAATGAATGAATCAAACAGATTTTAACACATCGATAACAAGACCATACTACCTTGTCTCTACTCCTATTCTTTAGTTCATTTGTGTTTCTGCCTAAGTGCTTTTAGTTACTGGCAGAGCCAACAAAGGTATTGACCTAAGACGGGCAGAGGCAGAATTTAGGGGCACACGTCTATGGCAATTCAATTTGATTTGACTCAAGTCTTATTAGTGCAATATGAACCAAGATCATGGGAATTGAATTCAAGGAAAGTGATCCCTGAGTTTCTTTTGCTGCCTTGATCTCAAGTGTTTAACCAGCTTACATTATAAAATATTAGAATATATAACTTTAAGGAGCTTTTGTTGAAAATTAGAATTAGTATTTTTGACCACTTGGAGCTTGCCAAGTGATTTTCTCAGGCATATAGTTACCCACAGAGATTTTAAGCAAATAGGCCTTATTCTTTGTTTCGTGGTAAGAATATTAACAGGCCATTGAAAAAAAATTTTTAAGTATAAAAAGTATAGTTTAACAATATGATTCAGCACAGACTTTTTGGGATGCTGCTGTGTTTAAGTTCTCTGCTAGGCATGTAAATAGAGGATAACAGTTTTTTTAAATTAATTTTTAATTGAAGCATAATTGCTTTACAATGTTGTATTGGTTTCTTCCATACAACAATATGAATTAGCTATATGTAAAGAGGAAAGTGAAAAAGTTGGCTTAAACCTCAACATTCAGAAAACAAAGATCATGGCATCCGGTCCCATCACTTCATGGCAGATAGATGGGGAAACAGTGGAAACAGTGTCAGACTTTATTTTGGGGGGCTCCAAAATCACTGCAGATTCATGGGGTCACAAAGAGTCGGACATGACTGAGCGACTGAACTGAACTGAACTGAACTGATACATATACCTCCTCTCTCTTGAGCCTTCCTCCCACCCATCCTAAGGGTAACAATTTTAACCAGGTAAGTAGTTTTCCTTTTTCCCTCAAGGAAAGTGTGAATAATTGTAGTATTAAAAAATAATGCTATCAGCTCTATAATATACAACCTGCATGCACTGCTATAAAAGAGGAGAAAAATTATTTACATGTATATACATACCAACTTATCTAAATCCATTTTTTTTGTTGTTTTTTTTTTTTTTTCCTGTGAGTACTGAGGAAAATTCCACAGCATTGAGCCTGGAAGAAAAAGAACTAGTTCCTGCTTGGATGCTAAGGTGATTTTAACTTTGAAAAGATAGCCAGGTTGCAATGATTAACTAGAATACTCCAATAGTAATATGCATGAAGATAGGTTTGTATGAGAAAAGTTCCCCCGAAGCAATCCATCCAAAGAGATATGTGGTTAAACATAGTGGATGTTATCTCCAAAAGACTTAGTCATCTAAGCAGTTAGTGGACAAAGCCTTGTCCTTTATAGGCCAAGTAAATATCATTAGATTCAATAAAAGTGGCATTAATAATTTCAACTCTAGTTTTCACAAAGTTAAATGAGCATATGAATAATGTCTTAACTGAGAAAAAGGGGGAACCTGGCTTCAGTTCCTAGGTCAAAGATAATTAGAAAAAAAAGAGAATTTATGACTTTAAAGGTTAACACATTTGTTTTTTATATGGGATTAATAGTGAATTCTTTTGAAACATGCTAAGATTCTATTGGAAGGAATAAAGTCATATGCAATCTAAAACATAAAAACTTTATAAACCCCTTTTGGTTATCTATCCCCTAGTTAACCTAGTAGAAGAGGAATACTGAGGGCAAAGGCAGTTAACTTCAGTTCAGTTCAGTTCAGTCGATCAGTCATGTCTGACTCTTTGTGACCCCATGAATCGCAGCACGCCAGGCCTCCCTGTCCATCACCAACTCCCGGAGTTCACTCAAACTCACGTCCATCAAGTCAGTGATGCCATCCAGTCATCTCATCCTCTGTCATCTGCCGGGGTCCAGCCCCGGTGGATCCAGGGAAATTCAAAGGGGAGACGGCTTTGGTGATCAGGATACGATAGCTTTAATTAAATATTAATTAGAGATATAAAGAGTAATAGAATAAGGATAGCTCAGTAGGAAAATTTAGTGGAGAAAAGAGGCTGAATAACTTGGTTTACGTGGAAAGCTAGTAAAATTCCAAGGCAAGGAATTTACGTCACCTACGTAGGCCGCGGGCGTCCTCCCCTTCTCCCAAAGGAGAGAAGACACTAAGGCCTCCCCGGTCAGATCTTAGAAGCCCAGGCATAATTAGTAGGCTTGACGAGCCTCCACGTTCCAGATAATTCAGCCAGAAGGTGAGAAAAAGAACGACATGGGGAGACCATTCTTTCGAGGAACTGATCCCATTTTTTATTTTTCCAGGGTCTGTTTTTATACACTGAGATGTTATACAAAAGTCACGCGGGGTCAGCAGTCCTGACTTTTATTAAAGTCAGGTGCTTCATACAAATGTACACAGAGGTCTTAGGGGTATTACATCATCTTCTGGCCAGGGGGGCCTGCTGACAATTTATGACCCTCTCCTTGTGACAGTGGTCAGTCAACCAGAACACTTATTTCTCCAGGGGTGATTATTTTTGAAACAGATGCCACCTTCCGAAGGCACCAGATAAAGTTACATTCCTATAGGGTGAGGGTGTAGTGTGTTTTAATTAAGGAAAGAATTTGCTTAGCCTAAGGTCTAACGTGATTAATATCAAAGGTTAATACTTATTTCTTCTATATATTCATTAATGTATATAAGGGCAGGGGATGTGGAGATTTAGCAGTAAACATTGGCTCAACAAATGAAAAACCCTTTGCCAATACAATTTTTAATCAGCCTACTATACTATGCTAATAGTTTTCTAACTTCTCTAAAGAACCTGTTTTTAGAAGGTTTAAAGCATCTCGTGCCTCTCACAGTTGGGAGGCTGTGAGCAATCACATGTGGCCGGACAAGCCTGTCAGGCAGGCTAGAGAACTTTCAAAGGAGTTTGTAGGTTGAAACACTCCTATCATGCCCAGGAATTATTATTAACTGGAGCTCTAAGTTAACTCCTTCTCCGAAAGAGGTGGTGGGGGACAGCCCCCCGTAAAGTCAGAGGTGTAGGTGAGAGCACAAAGCAGTAAAGTAGGCAGACTCTGGTTTTAGGGGTGGATGCTCGAGAATTTCCAGGGGGACTCCTGAGGCTCGATCCTGCCTTTGCGTATGTTGAGCCTCCTTCCTCATGACCTTTGCCACTGGCAGAGCTCCTCACACCAGCTCCCAGCAGTTGTCCCCTTCTCCTCCTGCCCCCAATCCCTCCCAGCATCAAAGTCTTTTCCAATGAGTCAACTCTTGCATGAGGTGGCCAAAGTACTGGAGTTTCAGCTTTAGCATCATTCCTTCCAAAGAAATCCCAGGGCTGATCTCCTTCAGAATGGACTGGTTGGATCTCCTTGCAGTCCAAGGGACTCTCAAGAGTCTTCTCCAACATCACACTTCAAAAGCATCAATTCTTCAGTGCTCAGCTTTCTTCACAGTCCAACTCTCACATCCATACATGACCACTGGAAAAACCGTAGCCTTGACTAGACAGACCTTTGTTAGCAAAGTAATATATCTGCTTTTCAATATGCTGTCTAGGTTGGTCATAACTTTCCTTCCAAGGAGTAAGCGTCTTTTAATTTCATGGCTGTAGTCACCATCTGCAGTGATTTTGGAGCCCAGAAAAATAAAGTCTGACACTGTTTCCACTGTTTCCCCATCTATTTCCCATGAAGGGATGGGACCATATGCCATGATCTTCGTTTTCTGAATGCTGAGCTTTAAGCCAACTTTTTCACTCTCCACTTTCACTTTCATCAAGAGGCTTTTGAGTTCCTCTTCACTTTCTGCCATAAGGGTGGTGTCATCTGCTATTAAATGGTTAGAAAAATGCCCTTTTATGATGTTCCTGTACCTTTCTTATTATTAGCCTAGTTAGACTGGACAACTTTATGGTGGAAAACAGAAGCAATTAAAAGTGTTCAATACTAGTCAAGTTATACAAATAGAAATTGACCAAAAACCTTTAAGTGCAAAGATGATACCAAAGCTAGCAACCATAACAACCACCATAACCACAGCCAAATCACACTGGAGAGGTAACTAACCTTCTTTATCCATACAGGTTCAGGGATAAATTCCATTGCCTGGTAGTACTTCTCAAAATTGGAGAAATGCAAGTTCCTGTACTTTGATTAAAGACAACTGAGTGCAAACCTCCACAGGAGAAATAAACACTTCTTTCCATCTAGTTATATGAAGTAAATATTTATTTAGATCTACTTATTGCTACCAAGTGTTAGATAGTACCAAGTGTTAGCACCATTTTTGTGTAAGGGTTGTGATTTTTCTTTATTTTAGTATTTGTTTTCTAGGTTTTTATTTTGTAATGATACTGTTTTTCATTTACAATCAACAATATATTAATAATTCAACAGCACTTCTAAGCACCTACTGTATTGAAGTTCTCTGCTAACATTTAATACCTGCTGGAAACTTTGCCAAGGATAAAAGATACAAGGGTAAAAGTTTTCCTCCTTAAATCAGTTTTCATTCGAAATGGTTGGACAGTAGGCAAAGGTCTACTAGGTCTTACTTTTTGTTTCTGCTAACAGTAAGCAGATCCTAGGCATTCTTGCCGATTTTTTGGTATGTAATCTCTGCTCTCAAAACAACTAATCTTAAACTTGGTATTCTTCAATGCCACAATAATTTACAACTAGACTGAGAGTAATGTATATATAAAAGTTGATAATTAGTTACATATTAGGTAAATTAGTATAATTAGCAAGTTAATTTCAGTGAGAATGGCTTTGATTTTTAATCAATAGATCTGACTTCTGCTGCTGCTGCTGCTGCTAAGTCGCTTCAGTCATGTCTGACTCTGTGTGACCCCATAGACGGCAGCCTATCAGGCTCCCCCGTCCCTGGAATTCTCCAGGCAAGAATACCAGAGTGGGTTGCCATTACCTTCTCCAATGCATGAAAGTGAAAAGTGAAAGTGAAGTCGCTCAGTCATGTCCAACTCTTAGCGACCTCATGGACTGAAGCCTACCAGGCTCCTCCGTCCATGGGATTTTCCAGGCAAGAGTACTGGAGTGGGCTGCCGTTGCCTTCTCCGAGATCTGACTTCTAAATCCCCTCAAACCAAGTGTGGTAGGCAGATTTCTAAAGACAGCACCTGCTAGATTCCTATGGCCTGGTTATTCAAATAAACACTAATCTAAGTACTATGTTGAAGAGACTTTGCAGAAGCAATTAAAACCTCAATTCATTTGATCTTAAAATAAAAATATTATCATTGTAAACCTGAGCCCATTGAGTTACTCTTTTCAAAGCAGTGTTTTCTCTGACTGGTAGCAAAAGAAACAAAGAGATTTGAAGAACAAAGGGATGACTTTGAAAATGGAGGAAGCTACATGCCAATGAATGTAGCAATGCTAGGATTCTAATGTAGCCCCAAGCCCACAGGTTAGCAAGGAAACAAACAACTTAGTTCTACAACCATGAGGAACTGAATTCTGTCAACAATGTCAATGAGCTTGGAAGTGGATTCTCCACCAGAAACTTCAGATAAGCTCTTAGACCAGCTAATAGCTTGAGAAAGAAAACATCAATCAATAGCAAGCTAGCTTCTGACCTACAGAAGTTTAAGAAGTTTTTTTTAAGCCACTAAGTTTATAGTAGTTTGTTATACATCAGCAGAAAACAAATACATCAGGGAACTCTGTTCAATTAAATTAAAAGTGCTGAGAGTCAGTCTCCTCATTTACAAAACAGAGAGAATTATAGTACATACAGGTTTATTGTGATACCTGAATAGATGAGGAAAATGTGCTTAGTATAGAGTGAAATCTAATGCAAAGATCATTGTCATTATTCATAGACCATCAGCAGGGCATATATAATGGTATTTGGCATCCAGTTTTGGATATGCTGCTGCTGCTGCTGCTGCTGTTAAGTCGCTTCAGTCGTGTCCGACTCTATGCGATCCCATAGACGGCAGCCCACCAGGCTTCCCGTCCCTGGGATTCTCCAGGCAAGAACACTGGAGTGGGTTGCCATTTCCTTCTCCAATGCATGAAAGTGAAAAGTGAAAGTGAAGTCGCTCAGTCGTGTCCAACTCTTAGCGACCTCGTGGACTGCAGCCTACCAGGCTCCTCCGTCCATGGGATTTTCTAGGCAGAAGTATTGGAGTGGGGTACCATCGCCTTCTCCAAGTTTTGGATATAGCTGTTGCTAATTTTCATAATGATTAGTTGTATATTCCATTATATTCCTGCTTTGGGGTCCTTTTGAGAATTCCTGTAGAATTCCCATATGTCTCTTTTAGCCTTCCAATTAGTTTTATTTAAGGGTCTAAGAAGTATGCACATTAAAATCTTTAATCTCATTGCATTATTTTTTAAAAAAATTTTAATAGTGATTTTGTCCATCTCTGTTCGGGTAATTAAGGACACAGTCTTGTTTTTCTGTATCTTTAGCAGACAAATTAGACTTGTACAACCATGGATAAAGCAGTTTATCATGAGACCTTCCACATCCATGCAAAGAAATGGGCCAATCGCACTTATATCTCTACACAGAAACCTACCATGCGAACAGTTGACTTTGTGGAAGATGATTTTTCTCTCAAGTACACATTAAACTGTTTCAAGGGTTTCTGGTGTAGTGTACAAAAAACAATGAGAATGTGATGATTACCTGATGTAGGAAGGACTATATATTCAAATTTGTATCTTGACTCCATGTGAAAAGTATATTTGGAAACCTTGGCAAGATTTTTTTTTTTTTAGTATTATTCCATACTATATTCTACATATGCTGCTACTACTAAGTCGCTTCAGTCGTGTCCGACTCTGTGCGACCCCATAGATGGCAGCCCACTAGGCTCCTCTGTCCCTGGGATTCTCCAGGCAAGAATACTGGAGTGGGTTGCCATTTCCTTCTCCAATGCACAGAAGTGAAAAGTGAAAGTGAAGTCGCTGAGTCATGCCCGACTCTTAGCGACCCCATGGGCTGGAGCCTACCAGGCTCCTCCATTCATGGGATTTTCCAGGCAAGAATACTGGAATGGGGTGCCATTGCCTTCTCCAATATTCTACATATAGTATATTCTATATAAAATACTATATTAAATACTATATTCTGCCTTACAAAAATAGCATGCATGTTTTTATTATTGTAAATGTTGAATCAGTCTGTTTTATTCTAAAATTGGAAAATCGGAAAGTTATAAACATACAGTTAAGACTGTCTGAATTGAGCCAGAAGTGATGATCTAGCCCCTTGAGATGAAAGGAAATGATTCTCAATACAGATCCCGTTCAGGACAGACAATTGACTTCATTCTTGTTCAATAAGTGATTATATCTATTATTTCCAGTAACATGAGACTAATTCCACTAACCCAAAAGTATTTTTAAAATCATGTGTGCTGAACTTCTATCCCAGCTATGAATAATATATCTACTTATAAATAATGCACTGGAAGTAGCCCTCTATGGAATGAGTAGTAAATGTTGACCATTTGTGTTTTCTCTTAAATTAATCTTGATCTGTAAATTTAAACAGTCTCTAAACAAGAACAAAATATCTGAGTGCTTTTAGAATGTCAAGTCTTAACCTAAATATTCCCATACATTCCCAAATGTCTCTCTATGTTTTCAGAAACTGTCTGAGAAGATAGAGACACATCTTCAAAAACTTTGTGACCTATAAAACTGGTAGACCTTTGAGAAATTGTAAAGTTACACCACAAAGAAGCAGAGATATATCAAGAATGTATAGACAGCAGATCTGCACTCTTTGCCAATTTTTGTGTCTCAGATTGCAGTCTGGCCTTCATGTACAGCTTTGCTGTGCCTCATATTATCTTTTATAGTGTGACAGTTTTGAAAAAAGTTGGCCTAATAATCAGTTAAATTTCTAACTGTGAGAACTCACTGATTTGATGAATTTCTATCACGGAGCTTATTCTCTGATTTATTTGTTTCACACTGATTGGCAATCATTAATTCCATGTATTATTGAATTCCCTCTGGCAGCAGACTCAGTTTTCCAAGTTGGAGGAGGCTAACTTACCCATAAAACCTAGGACCCAGGATTATCTTGGTTTACATTAAACGGGAATGTATTATTATGAGATAGAAAATGTAAAACTAAGAGAGATTAATAGAAATATTCCTCTTGAGCATTTACATAGTTCAGTGGAAAAAGGATATAGCTATCATTTTCTTGACATCATGCCATGAAATTTTTCCTGTGTGTCTGAAACTGTGGTGATCAGTACTTTTTACCAACGTTTCTGTAAGTTTTCTTTTCTCTCTTTTTTCTTCTGCTATTTATACAAAGAAGTAAAACATATGCAAATAAAATTCAAAATATCAATTACTGATGGCCAGCCCTAAAATTGTAAAAGACAATACTATATTTGATTATTCCAGCATTTCAGCTGCACTGACTGCTGTGGACCAATGCAGAAGAAATATCAGCTCAAGAGTTCTTCAGTTATTATCCATATTTCCTACTATTTGGAAAGTAAATGATAGATTAATTAGACCAATGAGGGAAGGAGAATGCATTTTATCTCCTTTTGTTGTGCCTTCTTGGCTGAGTTGCTGCTTGTATTTTAGTTTGAATAAATGAGCAACTTTTTACACAAGAGAAAATTTATCATTACACAAGAAAATCACATATAATAAGAAGCCAAAAAGAATTCTCCTTGACCATCATTGATACCACATAGGACATTTCAACTCTGGATAGTTTCATAGATTTCTTGTTCACATAATTTCTTTGTTGAAAATTTATTTTCTATGTGGTAAAATACTAACTTATTTTAAAAAGTTTTTTGGATTATAGTTAATCTACAATGTTGTGTTAGTTTCAGGTGTATGGCAAAGTGGATCAGTTATACATATGTCAATTTTTTAAATGAAATTAGAACTCTTTCACAGGCTAGTACAAATCTACTGTATTTCTTTTCAGGATTCTATCAGCCATTTATTCCTTTCTCTGACTCTTCTGTAACTTGCTACCTCCCAAATGCCTCTTTTACTTTAAACTGTCTCCCTAAAATATTTGCAAATAATGTTTCTTTGATCTGTACTCTCTACCCATTTTCCCCCATTTTTTTTATGTGATAGTCTTAAACTACTATTTCAAAATAAATCTTGAATACTCCTACCCATCTGAAGCTTTCTCTAATCCCTCATGGCAGAATTTTCTGGGTGATTGCATCATTTCTACAAGACATCCATCATTAGGATCATTCTGTATTATATACAGTTGTCCATTTTTCTGGCTCATTCATTAAAAGAAAGAACTTTTTACATCAGGAACTATATTTTATCAATCTTGTGTACTTTATAATTATTCTGCAAACAAACCCTTTCTAACAGGAAGACATAAGATGCAAAGGTATAATTGCATGAGTAATACAGGGATTTACTTCTCTTGTATCTCTTGATACAGTCCACCTGGCCAGGAGGTTCTGCTCTGTGAAGTCATTAAAGGTCTTGGGATTTTTTCATTGATTTTTTTATGCCTGCTCCATGGCTATGGCTTAAATTGTCTCCTGTCTTCTTTGCTTTCTGAAGAAAGGAAAAAGAGGCAGAACCGGGAAAGGTTTTTTAGAGATGACCTGGAAGTTACACACAATAAACACACACAATAGTTTATGTTCACATCTACTGGTTTAAATTCAGTCACAGGGCTGCACTCAGCTACAAGATAGGATAGGAAATGTTACTCAGATGGTTAAGCACCAAAAAAATTAAAAACTTGATGCGTAGGATGGATTTTATTGATAAAACAAAGGACAGGATAATGGATATAGGGGAATAATTAGCAGTCTTTCCCAATGTACCCAAAGAGAATGCTTGGTGTATAATAGGAGGTGAGTGATTATTGTTGAATAAGTGAATCAAGGACTAAGTTAATGGAATTACATATAGAAATTAGCAAAAAAGAAAAAAAATTGTATTTTTAAAGAATATTAACCATCGAGCAGATTCTATACATTAGAATTTACAATATTTCATATTTCACAATTATTGTGATTTCTTGCAATAGGACTCATCTACATCTGCCAAACTTTATTTGCCGAAACAATAAGGTCTCTCAAAACTGCTATTTTTGTATTTTGTTAGCATGACCTAGTTTATACAGGCTATTGAACATTTCATAGCACTACAGGTATTTTGTGTTTAGCATTTTGAATGTCATCCTAATTAACTTCAGTAGAAACTGAGAAGGTGAGAATTACAGCAAAAATCTAGAAGTTTTAAAAATCCAACTAATAAATAACTTTTCTCCTTCCGAGAGTAAAGAATGGGTATATGACCTTAATTATGCATTCATTAAATACTTTAGCTATAATTATATAATCATTTATAAGTCTACTCCATTATAATTGGAATATTAAGATTTTGTCATCACTTAAGGTACTCTTTTAAAATAGCTTACTTTTCTGCCTTGACAGAGTCTGTGGTGAACTAAATATAAATAACTAAATAAATTGATTTTTAAAGTGCTTTGTTATTATTAAATAAGTATCAAAACAAATCTACCTGTGCTTTACAGTATCTGTAAACACTAGATGGAGCTCTATTACTAATGCCAATACTAATATACTAAGTATGTATATGAATATGAATGTATAGTATATGAATGTGTGTGTATGTTTGAAAACACATATGCACATTTAGGAAGAAAACTATTTTGAAAGTCAGGATGCAAATATGGAACCTGAGAATGATGCAGTATTATTAAGTAAGCATTATTTCCTGTTAAAAATTACATGAACAATCTTAGCTTTTACTCCACACCACTCTCACCCTCTTCAAATTTAACATTGCTTACATGTGAAAGCACAAGAGTATACTAGTAGGAAAGGCTAAACTATCTTTAAACTCTTGGATTATTTTTGTTATTCATAATGAGTTATGTATTTTCAAGACACTGTAGGAACACTTAAAATATTGGTAAAATAGTAGTATATTGTAAGTAAAGAATTTACATTTATACACAAAGAAGATGATTAAGTAGGCAAAATGCCTATATATTTTGTTTAATAAAGAACCAACACACTGCAATATAAAACTACAGAAAATTCCAGAGTGGAAATTTAATGCCTCAATCTTTTAAATGTTCATGGCACAGTTGTTAATGTTTTCCACCCTAACATAGATATTAAATGATTTTGAATAAAAATTCACCTCTCTGACTTTTTTCTTTGTTATTTTCTCTATGTATTCTTCATTTATTTATTTATTTATTTTTTAATTTTATTTTATTTTTTAACTTTACAATATTGTATTGGTTTTGCCATATATCAACATGAGTCTGCCACAGGTGTACACGTGTTCCCCATCCTGAAACCTCCTCCCTTCTCCCTCCCTGTACCATCCCTCTGGGTCGTCCCAGTGCACCAGTCCCAAGCATCCAGTATCGTGCATCAAACCTGGACTGGCAACTCGTTTCATATATGATATTATACATGTTTCAATGCCATTCTCCCAAATCATCCCACCCTTTCCCTCTCCCTCAGAGTCCAGAAGACTGTTCTATACATCAGTGTCTCTTTTACTGTCTCGTATACAGGGTTATTGTTACCATCTTTCTAAATTCCATATATATGCGTTAGTATACTGTATTGGTATTTTTCTTTCTGGCTTACTTCACTCTGTATAATAGGCTCCATTTTCATCCACCTCATTAGAACTGATTCAAATGAATTCTTTTTAATGGCTGAGTAATACTCCATTGTGTATATGTACCACTGCTTTCTTATCCATTCATCTGCTGATGGACATCTAGGTTGCTTCCATGCCTTGGCTATTATAAACAGTGCTGCGATGAACATTGGGGTACATGTGTCTCTTTCAATTCTGGTTTCCTTGGTGTGTATGCCCAGCAGTGGGATTGCTGGATCATAAGGCAGTTCTATTTCCAGTTTTTTAAGGAATCTCCACACTGTTCTCCATGTATTCTTCATTTAGCTAATCAACTAGAAGAATATTGGGACAATTCTGGTAATAGACTCAACTATGGATTATGTATCCCCTCAAAAAAAGAATACATTCCTTTGACTATCAACTATTATCTAGTTTTCCTTTATGTTGTAAAAGATCTTTGTTAATTTCCCAAGTATCAAGATACACATAAATTTTCCAAACTTCTTTTGCTAGATAAACCATTAACTAAATTATTTCTATGATGTACAAATGATATATGCAACTTCCATGCCATGGCCTGAAAGGAATGTCATAAGCTTACCTTCCCCCTTTTCCAGTCACCCTGCCTGATGGTTTCAATGCAGATTCTTGCTGGAGCTGGAGTAGAATCCCTGAGTGACAGAAAATGGTGTCATCAGATAGAAGAAACTTTAATCCTGACAGCAAGAATCCACCATACTTAGGTTGGATTGCTTTTGACTAGATGATAACCTCAGAGAGACACAAAATACTGTTTCCTTTAGGGTATTGTTATTTAAATTTTCTTTGTTTTTATACCACAATCAATATCCTAATTATTATATAGTCCTTGGGATTCCCTGGTAGCTTAGTTGGTAAAGAATTCACCTGCAATGTAGGAGAGAGACCCCAGTTTGATTCCTGAGTCAGGAAGATCCGCTGGAGAAGGGATAGGCTACCCACTCCAGGATTCTTGGGCTTCCCTGGTGGCTCAGCTGGTAAAGAATCCACCTGCAATGCGGGAGACCTGGGTTCCATCTCAGGGTTGGGAAAATCCCCTGGAGAAAGGAAAGGTCCAAAGGAAAAGAAAGGTCTCCAGTCCATGGCCTGGAGAATTCCATGGACTGTATAGTCCATGAGGTCGCAAAGAGTTGGACACGACTGAGCAATTTTCACTTCACTTCACTTTGTTTTGGAAACAATTCTTAAGTATTCAATAATTTGGCTTCTATTTTGTGACAACATTGATTTAAAAAAAGAAAAAGACCCAGACTCCATTTAATGCTTTTTTTCCTAAGCCTGTAGAACAATGCAAAAGAAAAGGAACACCTAATTTGACCTCATTTATAGAGAAAGAAAGTTAATTTTAAAAATAAAATTTTATAGTACAATAATCTTTCTCTTACCAAGTGGAGTACAGAACAGATTTGAAAATCAGAGAGAATGTGGTTGATTCATTGCTCTTCCACTGATTGTATGTTCTGAGGCAAATTTACTAGATTCTGAAAACCTTAGTTCTTATACCTATACATTGGGAATCAGGACTTTTCCACAATGTACTGGCAGGATTAAATGAGACAAGTAAGGCATTTATCCTAGACTTGAACAAGTCACAGACACTGAAAAAAAAAATGTTAAGCATTACAGAGCCATCATTATTTTCATCAAAATTTAAATTATTTCTGCCACTAATATTACTTGGAAATCATCTAATATCACACACAAAAGATGTATCTTGCCAAAGTCAGGTTCTAAACCAGCTAGAGTCTCAGTTTTTTTTGAATATTGTTTACTCTTATCAATAAAAATAAAAGTCCTAATGACTTGGCTTATACACTTAAATTATAATTAGGATTATCCTCAAGATCTGGCTAATTTAAGAGATCTAATTCTTTTTAATTGTAGAATCATAATAGCTGTGATAATTTTGTATTAGAATCAATAAAAACATTTATGTTCTGTTACCTCTCAAAAGACCTAAGTAGATGTATCTTCTCAGAACATGAGGAAACAGAGAAAACAAAATCAATTCGAAGCTTGCGTGGGAAAAAAACACAGGCATTAAAGACTAAAGATTCAGAGATAAATATTTCCCTATGAAATAGGTATTTTTTCAAGTAACATATAATAAACATAATATTTAATTAAAATTTTAAATAATATAAAACAAACAATCTATGACACAAGGTTAACCCACATTCAGAAAGCATAGTGAAATGACTAAGCTTAATAGAAAGAAGTTCTTTTAAACTACTGAATTAGCAGGTATGCTAAACAAAAAATACCTGTAAAGTCAAGAAAATAATGAAAATTACTAGAACAATTTATTGAAAAATTGTGAAAAGTGAAATACGCATAAGTAATAGAAAATTCAGAACATCAAATAGTTTATTACTAAAAAAGGGAAAGCAAAAGTTTTTAACTTATCTTTTACCTTACCAAAAGTAAAACCAAAACCCAGTTGACTAAAGAAAGCAAAATTGAAAATCTTAAATAGAGGGTATTGATAAATATAGTCATAAAAATAAAACCAAGATACTAATCGCAGGTCATATAAGTATATGAAATGAACAAAGCCTTACAAATCAAGGAAACTATAAAGACAAATAAAAGAAGAAAAACATAGTGATGTAATGAAAGTTAGTGAGGTTATCAGTAGTATGTACATTTCAAAGTGAGTGTAAATTTCCAAGATTAACACAGCTCTCATCTGCTTTAACTGCAACCTTCTGACCTGCCCCAGTCACTTTCTCTCCTCTCTCAGTCCACTATAGGTGTGTAGGTTTCCAGGCTGTTCACCAAACAAGTCAGTCATGCTTCAGCCTCAAGGCCTTTGCATTTTGTTTACTCTGTATGGATTGCTCTGCTCCTGAATGTCAACCAGATTAACTTGCTTTTTTTGTTCTGGTGTCTGTTCATTATTTTATCTTACCAGAAAGGCTTCCTTCAGCTGCTTTATATAAAATAAGCCTCTTATATGCCTATTACTATTTTCTTTAAATAGCATGATTTTTCTTCATAATTCTTGTTGCATAGTATGTTATATATTTGTTTTTGCTACCTTCCCCCCAAAATGTAAGAAAATGAGAGCAATTATTTATTGTTTTACTCAATGTTGTTTCCCCAGTATTGAAATACTCTAATGAATGAACTAATTATATGGTGAACTAACATAACACTTTCAACAAAATAGATGATTATCTGAGAAACACAAATTATCATAATTCATTCAACAAAAGGAGCAAATTCTAATGTATCAATCTTAGAAATCATTATAGATAGTTTAAGACAGGACTTTTGGGGATTAAATGAAATAACAGAAACATTTAGCATAAAGGTTTTACAAGTCATTGAACTAAAAAACATGTTAAACATCACAGAATCATCATGATTTTCATCTTTGGTAGTGAGAGCTTTCCAACCCCTGCTTGGCCCATCTAAAAGGAATTCACTTAACACTGACTTCAAAAATCTCCAGGTGCTAGGCACTTAGTTTTACAAGATAGCTTCTGTAAATACCTAGCATTTTAACCTCTACTACCTGTACACAAAATTGCTAATCTCTTACTAATAGCCTTTATCTCAGTCTGTCCTATTAAAATGAAAAATAAAAAACCTACATGGGGAAGTCTCATTATATCCAATACTGCCTGGCCCATTATCCTTCTCTCTGTGGGATGATGAGAAGATTAGGAGAATCATGACTTCTACTGCTGAAATGTAAATTCCTCTTATAAAACCTACTCCCTAACCCATTGTTATGAGACTGTGGACACAAATCAAATTCCATAATACAGGGTAACCTAAACAGGATGTGATAATTGTCCTCCTCTACTTTAAATATCAATATTTTTTACCTTAAAAATTGTATTGATTTTAAATTATGTTAATTATATGATTGAAGCTTAGAAAATTGTATGGAAAATGGATATGCAGAAATTAATGGTATTTCATATTAGAAAAATTCAATAGAATAGTGAATACTTACTTGATTGTCTCTTTAAAAATTAACTGCATCTAAGTCTATTGCAAAATAAATGGAATGCATTTCTTATCTATTTTTAAATTCTATTAAATTTAATTATTAAAAGATTCGTTTTCACAACAGCTGTTTTATCCTAGGCAGTGCTTGAGGCGTTTTCCTATAGTTCAGAAATCAATAGCGAGAGCATCTCTATTTCTGTTTGCTTTGTGTGTGTGTGTGTGTCTGTGTGTGTGTGTGTGTGTGTGTGTGTATGTTTGTGTGTATGTATGTATATTGTAGATTGAAGAGGGAAAGCAGACTGAGATAAATCTTGCTGCCTAATAAACTGCAGGAAAAATGTAGTCTATCCAAAGTGAAAGTAAAGGTCGCTCAGCCATGTCTGGCTCTTTGCAACCCCATGAACTGTAGCCTTACAGGCTCCTCTGTCCATGGAGTTCTCCAGGCAAGAAAAGTGGAGTGGTTAGACAGTCCCTTCTCCAGGAGATCTTCCTGACCCAGGGATCGTACCCAGGTCTCTCTCATTGCAGGCAGATTCTTTACCATCTGACCACGAGGGAAGCCCAAAGTCTAAAAAACCCAAAGTCTAACCAAAGCCCAAAGTTTAATCAAAGGAATATGCTATTTCAATCTCTCCTGCAAGTTTTCTTAGACCAGTTTTAGCTTTAACATCTCTGTTTGCAGAAACCTTAGAACTACATGACTTTGAGTTTTATTTAGATGATGTGTCCTCAAGATTCACTGAACAATTATTTGTCACTTTTGTATACTAGATGCTTTACTAGATTTCATCATATGTGCTCTCCTTTATAAAAATACACTTTGAGAAATTTGGGGTGAATTCTATGAGAGGGATATCCATACAACTAATGGAGTATGCTAAGGCTAATTAACAGTATTCCCTGTTTCCATCACCAGTGAATATTTATTGAATGTCTTCTACAAGACAGTCTTGCAGAATCCAAGGATCAGTAATGGGAAAGGAGGGTATGGGGTATAGGTATCAGCCACTCGGTTCACTTGTATCATATTTTTACATATTACATTATTTCTGATTAATGGTTGTTAAGTATTTTTAATATCATCTTTGCCATTGAAATCACTAGAATTAACTACAGAAATCAATAAGATGACAAATATAATAAACAGTTGGCTTCATAATTTCCATGTTTAAATAGGTTTTTAGTTTCAGCATACTTGATGATATATCATGGTTAAGTTATTGAACCAATGAAGAAACACTTGGTTATGAATTATTTTCCATGAACAAAACTTATGGCACTCCAAGAAGAGTACTAGCACTACTAAAGTCTTGCTATGAGTATCACTACTATTGATACTACTAATACGTTTACTGTATGGATGTGAGAGTTGGACCATAAAGAAAGCTGAGTGCCAAAGAATTGAAGCTTTTGAACTACGGTGTTGAAGATTCTTGAGAGTCCTTTGCACTGCAAGGAAATCAAACCAGTTAATCCTAAAGGAAATAAGTCCTGAATATTCATTGGAAGGACTGATGCAGAAGCTCCAATACTTTGGCCACCTGATGTGAACAACCAACTCATTGGAAAAGACCCTGATGCTGGGAAAGATTGGAAGCAGGAGGAGGAGGGGATGACAGAGGATGAGATGGTTGGATGGCATCACCTTCTCTATGGACATGAGCTTAAGTAAGCTCCAGGAGTTGGTAATGGACAAGGAAACCTGGTATGCTGCAGTCCATGGGATTGCAAAGAGTCAGACACAACTGAATGACTGATACATTTACTAGTTCTAAACTAGGTAGTATTCAAATGATTTTCTGATATGTACTTTAAATAAAACAAAAACTCTACCCATGGTTGATAACTCAATATGACCCAGTCTCTGCTTCAGTTCATTTCAGTTCAGTCACTCAGTAGTGTCTGACTCTTTGTGACCCCATGGACTGAAGCACGCCAGGCCTCCCTGTCCATCACCAACTCCCAGAGTTTTCTCAAACTCATATCCATTGAGTCTGTGATGCATCCAACCATCTCATCCTGTGCCATCCCCTTCTTCTCCCACCTTCAATCTTTCCCAGCATCAGGGTTTTTTCCAATGAGTCAGTTCTTTGCATCAGGTGGACAAAGTATTGTAGTTTCAGCTTCAACATCAGTCCTTCCAATGAATATTCAGGACCGATTTCCTTTAGGATTAACTGGTTTGATTTCCTTGCAGTGCAAAGGACTCTGAAGGGTCTTCTGCAACACAACAATTCAAAAGCATCAGTTCCTCAGCACTCAGCTTTCTTTGTAGTCCAACTCTCACATCCATACACGACTACTGGAAAAGCCATAGCTTTGACTAGATGGACCTTTGTTGGCAAAGTAATGTCTCTGCTTTTTCATAAGCTTTCTGGGTTGCTCATAACTTTTCTTCCAAGGAGCAAGCATCTTTTAATTTCATGGCTGCAGTCACCATCTGTAGTGATTTTTGGAGTCTTTGCTTACCTCCCCTAATACTAATCTTTCTTTACCCTTGTTACTGTTTCCTTTTTTATTTTTAAATATTTATATATTTATTTGTCTGCACTGGTCTTAGTTGCTGTAGCATGCAAATTCTTAGTTGTGGCATGTGGGATCTTGTTCCCTGACCATGATGAGACCTGGATCCCCAGTATTGGGAGCACGAAGCCTTAACGTTACATTGGACCACCAAAGAAGTCCTCACTTTTTATTATTTTAAGATTTTTAAAATATAGTCATCTATCTCAGTGTTTTTGTACATGTAGTTATGTTAGTTTAGAAGGCACATCCTCTAACTTTTTAGATGACTTCCTCTTTCTTACCATTAAATTTTAAATTAGATATTAGCTCCTCAAAGAGATCTATACACAATCCTAAATACAATAGTATCTTCTCTTCTCCAGATCACCACTTTACCTTTATCACTGTACCCAGAAGTTCCAGAAATTGTCTTTTTTGGTATACTTATTTATTTGTATGTTTCTTATCTTTTTATATGATGAATCTTATATATTTCTCTAGGGAAGTCATTTTGTCTGCCATTGCTGTATCAGCGTCTAAAAGAATGCCTAGCATATACTGCTATGTCTGTGTATTACTGGATCTAGTGACTAACATTTGTGTTTATTCTTTGATAGATAGGTAATGAGATACATACTTTATGTGGATTCTTTAATTTTCTCAACAACCACATTAACCTGTTAACATAATTAATATCAACCTAATTTCTCCAGTGGGGGGAGAAACTGAGGCATATAAAGGTAAATAAGGGTTCAAGGTCACAAAGTTAGTATGGTCTGGAGCCAACACTACCTGGTTGCTAAATCTAGCTCTTTCCAGTATCCTTTTTACATGCCACTGTCTTAACAATACATTTAACCTAGTTGAGTATTAAAAGGATAGAAAGAAGAAGAATATTTGCTTCTATATATTTGTAGGTCTATTGGAGGTTTTTTGCTTTGTTTTATAATATGACAATTTTATTCTCTATTAATATTATTTGAATGTTAATCATATCCTTCTAGCTACAAAATCACAATTATTAATTTGTGGAAATGTTTCAAAAGAGTTGAAGGTAGAGGTTGAAGTGTTGTTATTATTCTAATATTTATTATTTATAATATTCTTCATATTTTGAAGATGAATTCCAGTCATTAATTATTCCCTGTCATGTTGCCTTGGTTACAATTACTCATAGTAACTGAAGCTGTCCAATGCTGCAGACAGAGCATGAAGAGTATTGGGTCAGATTAACACTGAGTTACACAGAATGAAAATATAGTCATCTTCCAATTTAAAGCTCTTTCCAAATTCTCCTAAAATGATTTTATTAGAAACACCTGGTATAAATAAAACACATATTTGAATAGTTTTCTTAACAAAAATATTCACTTCAAATTGGTGTCATTTTATTCTACACCAGAAATCTTACATTTTATACTCTTTCAGCCACATTCTCAGATACATTGTACTTTATATGCATTTGCAATGGGTCTCAATTAGTGTGTTTCTGCTTAGTAACTATTCAGAACACAGAGTATAATGACAAAGATACCACATAATTCCATCATAAGAAACCTGAATATGTAGTGCTAGTAAATAATACCTAACTTGGAGAATAAGAGCTTTATTTTTTCCCCTCACTTAAGGATGTAGGATACAGAGCATTTTTAAATCCTTAAGGTCTATACAAAAAAAGTATTTGTATACCCAGAAGGAAATAAAATTATAGAAAAATTTATGATAATATTGTTCATTTTCATGTATGCTGAGAAACTTTTAACTTGTATTAGTTTTTATAATTAAATCATGGTGTACCAAAGAAATGCAAAATAGCTGGCTTACAAGTGTTAGGTCAAAACCAGTCACCAATGTTATAGAGGAACAATACTTCATCCATGTTAATTTTAAAGGAATTATTTTTATTTTATAGCTACGAAGTGTTTCTTTTTGTGTCAAAGCTCGTGTCTTTTAGTTCTAAGAATACATTGACCTCATAAGATTGTCATAAAAATGGCAAGTAATCTTCAGTATTGTATTATACAAATTTTGCTTCTCAATAGGAATGTACACATGTATTATAATAATATTGTTTGAAAACATACTTTAGAAAATTTTAGATATCAGAATAGAAAGATTTTTATATCATAAGAACTTGGTAGCTCAGCTGGTAAAGAATCTGCCTGCAATGTAAGAGACCCAGTTCAGGTTTTTGGGTCGGGAAGATCCCCTGGAGAAGGAATAGGCTACTCACTCCAGAATTCTTGGGCTTCTCTGGTGGCTCAGCTGGTAAAGAATCTGCCTGCAAAGCAGGAGACCTGGGTTCATTCCTTGGGTTAGGAAGACCCCCCTGGAGGAGTACACAACAACCCAGTCCGGTATTCTTGCCTGAGAATCCCCATGAGCAAGTAGACTCTAACCATTTTTATTTTTTTTAAGATTATGCTTTATGCATTAGTGGAATTTTTCTGTTATGCAAGGTCGATTTAACATCAGCAAATCAATTAACATACTATATCACAATAATAGAATAAATGAGTTGATACTATTTTTCTGTAATGGGTCAAATAATGTTTATTTTTTAGTCCATGTGACAGTCATTAGAGCTACTCAATTATGCTTAGTAAACAAATGGTCATGGCTGTGTTCCATAAATACTTATTTACAGAAAATATCTATTTAGAAGTGGTAGACACCCCACTCCTGCCTGCAAAACCCCATGGACGGAGGAGCCTGGTGGGCTGCAGTCCATGGGGTCGCTAAGAGTCGGACACGACTGAGCGACTTCACTTTCACTTTTCACTTTCATGCGTTGGAGAAGGAAATGGCAACCCACTCCAGTGTTCTTGCCTGGAGAATCCCAGGGACGGGGGAGCCTGGTGAGCTGCCGTCTATGGGGTCACAGAGAGTCGGACACGACTGAAGCGACTTAGCAGCAGCAGCAGCAGCAGCCTATTCTTGGCCCAAGAATTGTACTTGCAATCCCTGGAGTAAAGGAAAACCACGTAATTATCCCAATAAACAGTAAAAGCATTTGTCAGAATCTAACACCTTGCTATGATAAAAACTGGCAGTAAGTTAGAAAGAGATTTTGTCAACCTGATAAAAGGCATGCATGAAAAACCCACAGTCAAAATCCTGCTAAATAGTGAAAGACTGAATATTTTCACCTTAAAATCAGAAACAAGTCAATAATACCCAAACTTACCACTTTTATTTAACAAAGCATTACTAGTTCTAGCCAGTAAAGTATTCTTCCCTCCCCTCAACAAATTGATCTATATTGCAAAGCAAAACTGCTTTATTTGCATATATCATGTTTGCTTATGGCAAAACACCAGTAATAGTTGTTTAAAAAAAAGAAAACTACTAGATTTAGTAAAGAAATTCAGCAAAGTCACAGAGTAGAGCAGAAAATATAAATGTTTAAAGCTATCTATATCACAAAAAGAAGAAATATATAGATTTGTAACAAGGTGCCCAAATGGTACGAATATGTTGCTCACTGTTAGTGAACAACTGTTAGTGGAAAAAGCAATGATGTGAGACAACGAGGTGCAAAGACCAGAGCTCAGTCAGAAAACAATGTGCCTATAGCTGCTGACAAGGGAACTCCAAAGACAAAATAAATGCTGTTAGCAGTGAGAATGAGCATCTATCCAATATAAAGCTAAAAAGTGTTTTGAAAACATTAGAAGTTCTGCTCTACCCTGTGACTTTGCTGAATTTCTTTACTAAATCTAATAGTTTCTTTTTTTTTTAAACAACTATTACTTGGTGTTTTGCCATAAGCAAACATGATATATGCAAATAAAGCATTTAGTTGAGTCCCAAGCAAGCAATCACTCAAAAATGAAAGTAAATGCAAAATCTTGCTCATTGGTATAGAGTTATCTCTTTCGTTGGCATCCCCTAATTCTTCTCTTATCCATGTAGTCCAATCTTAATTTTAGAAGATGATTATGGATGGGGCCAAAAGCCTCCTTTCCACGGTAGGAACAAAAAGCCATACACATATATCTGAGTAAACTGCAGAATGTGGGAGGAAGTGAAGGACTCAAACATATAGCTCAGCTTGATTCAGGCAAACCATGACATGAGGTGTGAATTCCTGAATTCAGCTGATAAAGTTTGGACAAATGTCACCATGTGGAAAGGAAGAAAATATAATTTTGCAACAAGAGCTCTCCCAGGGCCTTCCCTGGTAGCTCAGCTGGGAAAGAATCTGCCTGCAATACAGGAGACTCAGTTTGATTCCTGGGTTAGGAAGATCTGCTGGAGAAGGGATGGGCTAACCACTCCAGTATTCTTGGGCTTCCTTAGTAGCTCATATGGTAAAGATTGTACCTGCATTGTGAAAGACCTGAATTTGATCCCTGGATTGGGAAGATCCCCTGGATAAGGTACTGGCTACCCACAGGATTATGGCCTGGAGAATTAAAGACAGATGGGTCATAGTGGAGAGTCCTAATAAAACATGGTGCACCGGAGAAGGGAATGGCAAACCACTTCAGTATTCTTGCCTTCAGAACCCCATGAACAGAATGAAAAGACAAAAAGGTAAGACACTGAAAGATGAACTCCCCAGGTTTGTAGGTGCCCAATATGCTACTGGAGATCAGTGGAAAAATAACTACAGAAAGAATGAAGAGATGGTGGCAAAGCAAAAATAACACCCAGTTGTGGATGTGACTGGTGATGGAAGTACAGTATGATGCTATAAAGAACAACATTGCATAGAAATCTGGAATGTTAGGTCCATGAATTAAGGCAAATTGGAAGTGATCAAACAGGAGATGGCAAGGGTGAACATCAACATTTTAGGAATCAGTGAACTAAAATGGACTGGAATGGGTGGATTTAACTCAGATGACCATTTTACCTAATATTGTGGGCAAGAATCCCTTAGAAGAAATGGGGTAGCCATCATAGTCAATGAAAGAATGTGTAATGCAGTACTTGGATTCAATCTCAAAAGCGACAGAATGATCTCTGTTCATTTCCAAAGAAAACCATTCAATATCACAGTAATCCAAGTCTATGCCCCAACCAGTAATGCTGAAGAAGCTGAAGTTGAACAGTTCTATAAAGACCTACCAGACCTTATAGAAGTAACACCCAAAAAAGATGTCCTTTTCATTATAGGGGACTAGAATGCAAAAGTAGGAAGTCAAGAGATACCTAGAGTAATAGGCAAATTTGTCCTTGGAGCACAAAATGAAGCAGGGCAGAGGCTAACAGAGTTTTCCCAAGGAGACTACACTAGTCACAGCAAACACCCTCTTCTAAAACAAGAGAAGACTCTACACGTGGACATCACCAGATGGTCAATACCGAAATCAGATTGATTATATTCTTTGCAGCCAAAGATGGAGTAGCTCTATACAGTTAGCAGAAACAAGACTGGGAGTTGACTATGGCTCAGATCATGAACTCCTTATTGCCAAATTCAGACTTCAATTGAAGAAAGTACAGAAAATCACTAGACCATTCAGGTATGACTTAAGTCAAATCCCTTAGGATTACACAGTGGAAGGGAAAAATAGATTCAAGGGATAGGATCTGATAGACAGAGTACATGAAGAACTATGCACAGAAGTTCCTGACATTGTACAGGAGGCAGTGATCAAGACTATCACCAAGAAAATGAAATGCAAAAAGGCAAAATGGTTGTTTAGGAGGCCTTACAAATAACTTAGAAAAAAAAAAGATGCAAAAGGCAAAGGAGAAAAAGAAAGATACATCCATTTGAATGCAGAGTTCCAAAGAATAGCAAGGAGAGATAAGAATGCCTTCTTCAATGATCAATGCAAAGTAATTGAGGAAAACAATAGAATGGGAAAGACTAGAGATCTCTTCAAGAAAATTAGAGATATTAAAGGAATATTTCATGCATAGATGGGCATGGTAAAGGAGAGAAATGGTATGGCCCTAACAGAAGCAGAAGATATTAAAAAGATGTGGTAAGAACACACAGAACTATACAAAAAAGATCTTCATGAACCAGATGACCATGATGGTGTGATTACTCATCTAGAGCCAGGCACTCTGGAATGTGAAGTCAAGTGGGTTTTAGGAAATATCACTATGAACAAAGCTAGTGGAGGTATAGAATTCCTGTTGAGCTATTTCAAATCCTCAGAGATGATACTGTGAAAGTGCTGCACTCAATATGTCAGCAAATTTGGAAAACTCAGCAGTGGCCACAGGACTGGAAAAGGTCAGTTTTCATTCCAATCCCAAATAAAGGCAATGCCAAGGAATGTTGAAACTACACATAATTGCACTCATCTCACATGCTAGCAAATTAATGCTCAAAATTCTCCAGGCCAGGCTCTAACAGTAAGTGAACCATGATTTTCCAGATGCTCAACATGGATTTAGAAAAGGCAGAGGAACCAGAGATAAAATTGCCAACATCTGCTGGATCATCAAAAAAGCATGAGAGTTCCAGAAAAACATCTACTTCTGCTTTATTGACTACACAAAAGCCTTTGACTGTGTTCAGTACAGTTCAGTCACTCAGTCGTGTCCAACTCTTTGTAACCCCATGAATCACAGCACGCCATGTATCCCTGTCCATCACCAACTCCAGGAGTTCACCCAAACTCATGTCTGTCAAGTCGGTGATGCCATCCAGCCATCTCATCTTCTGTCATCCCCTTCTCCTCTTGCCCCCAATCCCTCCTAGCATCAGGGTCTTTTCCAATAAGTCAACTCTTCACATGAGGTGGCCAAAGTATTAGAGTTTCAGCTTTAGCATCAGTACTTCCAATGAACACCCAGGACTGATCTCCTTTTAGGATGGACTGGTTGGATCTCCTTGCAGTCCAAGGGACTCTCAAGAGTCTTCACCAACACCACACTTCAAAAGCATAAATTCTTTGGTGCTCAGCTTTCTTCACAGTCCATTTCTCACATCCATACATGACCACTGGAAAAACCATAGCCTTGATTAGATGGAACTTTGTTGCCAAAGTAATATCTCTGCTTTACTATATGCTCTCTATGTTGGTCATAACTTTCCTCCAAGGAGTAAACATCTTTTAATTTCATGGTTGCAGTCACCATCTGCAGTGATTTTGGAGCCCCCAGAAATAAAGTCTGACACTGTTTCCACTGTTTCCCCATCTATTTCCCATGAAGTGATGGACCAGATGCCATGATCTTAGTTTTCTGAATGTTGAGTTTTAAGCCAACTTTTTCACTCTCCTCTTTCACTTTCATCAAGAGGCTTTTTAGTTCCTCTTCAGTTTCTGCCATAAGGTGGTGTCATCTGCATATCTGAGGTTATTGCTATTTCTCCCAACAGTCTTGATACCAGCTTGTGCTTCTTTCAACCCAGCATTTCTCATGATGTACTCTGCATATAAGTTAAATAAGCAGGGTGACAATATACAGCCTTGATGTACTCCTTTTCCTATTTGGAACCAGTCTGTTGTTCCATGTCCAGTTCTAACTGTTGCTTCCTGACCTACATATCGGTTTGACTGTGTGGATCACAACAAACTGTGGGAAATTCTTAAAGAGATGGGAATACCATACCACCTGACCTGCCTCTTGAGAAGTCTGTGTGCAAGTCAAGAAGCAACAGTTAGAACTGGACATTGAACGACAGAATGGTTTCAAATTGGGGAAGGAGTACATCAAGGCTGTATATTGTCACCCTGCTTATTTCACTTATATGCAGAGTACATCATGAGAAATGCTGAGCAGGATGAAGCACAAGCTGAAATCAAGATTGCTGGGAGAAATATCAGTAACCTCAGATATGCAGATGACACCACCCTCATGGCAGAAAGCAAAGAATTAAGAGCCTCTTGATGAAAGAGAAAGAGGAGAGTGAAAAATGTGCCTTAAAACTCCACATTCAGAAGACTAAGTTCATGGCATCTGGTCCTATCACTTCATGGCAAACAGATGAGGAAACAGTGGAAACAATGACAATTTTATTTTTTGGGTCTCCAAAATCACTGCAGATGCTGATTGCAGCCATGAAATTAAAGGACGTTTGCTCCTTAGAAGAAAAGCTATGGCCAACCTACACAGCTTTTTAAAAAGCAAATACATTACTTTGCCAACAAAGGTCCATCTAGTTAAAGCTATGGTTTTTCTAGTAGTCATGTATGGATGTGAGAGTTGGACTGTGAAGAAAGCTGAGCTCAGAAGAATGGATGCCTTTGAACTGTGGTGTTGGAGAAGACTTTTCAGAGTCCATTGGACTTCAAGGATGTCCAACCAGTCCATTCTAAAGGAAATCAGTCCTGAATATTCATTGGAAGGACCAATGTTGAAGCTGAACCTCCAGTACTTTGTCCACCTGAAGCGAAGAACTGACTCATTAGAAAAGACCGTGAAAAAAAAAATAAATAAATAAAAGAAAAGACCTTGATGCTGGGAAAGATTGAAGGCAGAAGGAGAAGTGGATGGCAGAGAATGAGATGATTGGATGGCATCACCATCTCAATGGACCTGAGTTTGAGCAAGCTTCAGGGGTTGGTGATGGACAGGGAGCCAAGAGTGCTGCAGTCCAGGGTTAACAAAGAGTCAGAGACCACTGAGTGACTGAACTGATTTTAAACTTTAACTTATAAATTCCTTTTTCCCATTAAAAACAATGACAAATTGTCTTGACATTTCTAATTATTAGAATATTAAAAATTATTTTAGTATTATGGTGATATAGTGAAACAGTTACTCTTGAGTTGACATCACCAGCTCAATGGACATGAGTTTGAGCGAGCTCCAGGAGTTGTTGATGGACAGAGAAGCCTGATATGCAGTCCATTTGGTCACAAAGAGTTGGACACAACTGAGTGACTGAACTGAACAGTACAGTCAATGGGGTGGCAAACAGTTAGACAGGAATGAACAACTTTCACTTCACTTTAGAGCTCTTTGGCCAACTTAATGTTTTGTTGTATTTTTCACTGTTGAATGTATATTTAGTTTTATATGATTTTAGTGAGATTTCATAATATTCAGAGGGGATTATCCTTATCTGGAAGGATTATATAGGGAGTAATATCAGTATCATTGGAACATCACAACTCTAAAGACCTGTTGTTTTTAGAGTTTGTCTCTGACCCTATAGTCAGAGACCCTATAGGTCTCTCTGACTGATGATTTTCTTTATTAGAGCTTGTGACAAAGGGAAGCAGATCCAGAGACACCATTTAATTTATCACTTAGTTAATCAAAACAAACTACCTAACCTATGGAGGTTTTGTGTTTATCCAGGCTGATATTCTCAATTTAGGGTAGGCCAATTCAGACTAAGAGGTGAGAAGGACCAAAAAGCTTCTTTGTGGAATGCGAATTCAAGAATACAATTGACCTCCAGGGTACTACAAGTTTATATAAAAATGTAGTCCTTAAGTCTTTGTGTGAAAATTTCCAGCCATTTTGCTTTCTGAAGCAGACCTGCCGCCTCAGTAAGTCCTTTGATTCACAAAGGTTTTTGAAAATATTTGGGTTTGGTTTGGCAGATTTTGTCCACTAAGCTACTGCCACTGTTTCAATTCATTACCAGCTATTTAGAACTAAAAAGGTATGTAGCCATTTCATGCAGTAGGCAGAACTCAAGTTCATTTTCCTTACCGTGGCCAATATTTCCCTTAATGAAACATATTATATTTTATTGATTCGTGAACTCTTGCTTATATCTTGTTTTGTTTTCAAATTAGAATACTTCAGCCTGATAGATTAAAGACAAATCAACTTGTCTGTGTCACTCACATGGTTATCCACAGTAAGCATTCATTCCTTGATGAAAGTTATTAAAATAATGTTACTGATAGAGACAATGCCACCCAGAGTGGCCACCACTCTTGCTTAATCCATCATTCTACAAAACCTGGAAATATATCCACCATTATAGATTGGGCACCAAAGTAAAGGAATCTGTTTATATTGCAGTGGTTACCATTATATGCCCGACTTTTGAATCTTTCCAAAAGTTGGCTGAACTTCCCTCACTTACCTTTCCAGGACCCCCATTAAAAACTCTGGACATTCAGACTTGGGTTAACTTTCCTAGTTGGTGACCTTTCACACATATTGTCAGGCAACTTTGTTGGGATAGTTAAGTACATCTTCATGAAACTCCCCTGGGTGAAACTGTGAAAGCTTTTGCCTGCTTTTTTCTGGACCTTGACCCACGTGTCTTTCCCTTTACGGATTTTGATCTGTACCCTCTCATTGTAATAAACCACAACTTTGAATATAATAGTTTTTTTTTAGTCCTATGAGTCATTGTAGCAAATCACTATGGCTGAGAGTAGTCTTAGGGCTTTTTAAAAAAAATTATTTACATTAATTGAAGGCTAATTACATTACAATATTGTTGTGGTTTTTCCCATACAGTGACACAAATCAGCCATGGGTGTACATGTGACCCCATCCTGAACCCCACTCCCACCTGCCTCCCTATCCAATCCATCAGGGTTGTCCCAGTGCACTGGCCTTGAGTGCCCTGTTTCATGCATTGAAATTGGACTGGTGATCTATTTCACATACGGTAATACACATGTTTCAATGCTATTCTTCAAATCATCCCAACCCAGCTTCTCCCAGAGTCCAAAAATCTGTTGTTTATACCTGTGTCTCTTTTGCTGTCTTGCATATAGGGTCATCATTACCATCTTTCAAATTCCATATATATGCCTTAATATACTGTATTGGTGTTTTACTTTCTTACTCACTTCACTCTGTATTATAGGTCCAAGTTTCATCCATCTCGTTGGAACTGATTCAAATGTATTCTTTTTAATAGCTGAGTAATAATCCATTGTGTACATGCACCACAGCTTTTTATCCATTCATGTGCCAATGGACATATAGGTTGCTTCCTGGCTGTTGTAAACAGTGCTGTGATGAACACTGGGTTACATGTGTCTCTTTCAATTCTGGTTTCCTTGGTGTGTATGCCCAAAAGTGGGATTGCTGGGTCATATGGCAGTTCTATTTCCAGTTTTTTAAGGAATCTCCACACTGTGCTATAGGGGCTGTGCTAGTTTGCGTTCCCACCACTGGTGTAAGAGGGTTCCCTTTTCTCCACACTCTCTCCAGAATTCATTGCTTGTAGACTTTTGGATAGCAGCCATTCTGACCAGCAGGAGATGGTACCGTATTGTGGTTTTGATTTGCATTTCTCTGATAATGAGTGATGTTGAGCATATTTTTATGTTTGTAAGCCATTTGCATGTCTTCTTTGGAAAAATGTCTGTTTAGTTCTTTGGCCTATTTTTTGATTGGGTCATTTAATTTTCTGGTATTGAGCTGCATCAGGTATATGTATATTTTTGAGATTAATTCTTTGTCTATTGCTTCATTTACTATTATTTTCTCCCATTCTGAAGGCTATCTTTTCACCTTGTTTATAGTTACCCTCATTGTGCAAAAGCTTTTACTTTTAATATGTCAAATATATTTACTTTTGCTTTTATTTCCATTATGCTGGGAGGTGTGTCATAGAGGATTCTGCTGTGATTTATGTCAGAGAGTGTTTTGTCTATGTTTTCCTCTAAGAGTTTTATAGTTTCTGGTTTTACATTCAGATCTTTAATCCATTTTGAGTTTATTTTTGTATATGGTGTTAGAAAATGTTCTAGTTTCATTCTTTTACAGGTGGTTGACCAGTTTTCCCAGAACCACTTGTTAAAGAGATTGTCTTTTCTCCATTGTATGTTCTTGACTCCTTTGTCAAAAATAAGGTGTCCATAGGTGCCTGGATTTGTCTCTGGGCTTTTGATTTTGTTCCACTGATCTATGTTTCTGTCTTTGTGCCAATACCATACTGTCTTGATGACTGCTGCTTTGTAGTATAGTCTGAAGTCAGGCAGGTTGATTCCTCCAGTTCCATTCTTCTTTCTCAAGATTGCTTTGGCTATTCAATGTTTTTTGTACTTCCATACAAATTGTGAAATTATTTTTTCTAGTTCTATGAAAAATACCATTGGTAGCTTGATAGGGATTTAATTAAATCTATAGATTCCTTTGGATAGTATACTCATTTTCACTGTATTGATTCTTCTGATCCATGAACATGGTACATCTCTTGATCTATTTGTGTCATCTCTGATTTCTTTCATCAGTGTTTTATAGTTTTCTGTTTACAGTCTTTGTTTCTTTGGTTAGGGTTAGGGTTAGGGTTAGGGCTAGATTTATTCCTAAGTATTTTATTCTTTTTGGTGCAATGGTGAAGGGAATTGTTTCCTTAGTTTCTCTTTCTGTTTTCTCAGTGTATAGGAATGCAAGGGATTTCTGTGTGTTAATTTTATATCCTGTAACTTTACTGTATTCATTGATTAGCTCTAGTAATTTTCTGATCATGTCTTTAGGGTTTTCTATGTAGAGGATCATGTCATCTGCAAACAGTGAGAGTTTTACTTCTTTTCCAATTTGGATTCCTCTTATTTCTTTTTCTTCTTTGATTGCTGTGGCTAAAGCTATTCAACTATGTTGAATAGTAGTGGTGAGAGTTGGCACCCTTGTCTTGTTTCTGACTTTAGGGGAAATGCTTTCAATTTTTCACCATTGAGGATAATTTTTGCTGTGTGTTTATCATATACGGCTTTTATTATGTTCAGGTATGTTCTTTCTATGTCTGCTTTCTGGAGGGCTTTTATCATAAATGGATGTTGAATTTTTTCAAAGGCTTTCTCTGCATCTATTGAGATAATCATAAGGTTTTTATCTTTCAGTTTGTTAATGTGGGGTACCAGATTGATTGATTTGCAAATATGAAGAATCCTTGTATCCCTGGGATAAAGCCCACTTGGTCATGATACATGATCTTTATTATATGTTGTTGGATTCTGTTTGCTAGAATTTTGTTGAGGATTTTTGCATCTATGTTCATCAGTGATATTGGCCTGAAGTTTTCTTTTTTTGTTGCATCTTTTTCTGGTTTTAGTATTTGGGTGATGGTGGCCTCATAGAATGAGTTTGGCAGTTTACCTTCCTCTGCAATTTTCTGGAAGAGTTTGCGTAGGACAGGTATTATTTCTTCTCTAAATTTTTGTTAGAATTCACCTGTGAAGCCATCTGGTCCCAGGCTTTTCTTTGTTGGCATATTTTTTATTACAGTTTGTATTTCTGTGCTTGTAATGGGTCTGTTAAGATTTTCTATTTCTTCTTGGTTCAGTTTTGGAAGGTTATACTTTTATAAGAATTTGTCCATTTCTTCCTAGTTGTTCATCTTATGGTCATATAGTTGCTGATAATAGGATCTTATGATCCTTTCTATTTCTGTGTTGCCTGTTGTGATTTCTCCATTTTCATCTCTAATTTTGTTGATTTGATTCTTCTCTCTTTTTTTGCCTGATGAGTCTGGCTAATGGTTTGTCTATATTATGTATGTTCTCAAAGAATCAGCTTTTAATTTTGTTGATTTTTGCTATGGTCTCCCTTTTTTTTTTTTTCATTTATTTTTGTCCTAATTTTTATAATTTATTTCCTTCTACTAACCATGGGGTTCTTCATTTCTTCCTTTTCTAGTTGCTTTAGGTGTAAAGTTAGGTTATTTATTTGATTTTTCTCTTGTTTCTTGAGGTAAGCTTGTATTGCTATGAAGCTTCCCCTTTAGCACTGCTCTTATTCAATCCCATAGGTTTTGGATTGTTGTGTTTTCATTTTCATTTGTTTCTTGCATATTTTTATTTCTTTTTTTATTTCTTCTGTAATTTGTTGGTTATTCAGAAATGTATTGTTTAGCCTCCATATGTTTGTATTTTTAATAATTTTTCCCTATATTTGACATCTAATCTTACTGGATTGTGATCAGAAAAGATGCTTGAAATGATTTAATTTTTTAAAAATTTACCAAGGCTAGATTTATGGTCCAGGATGTGATCTATCCTGGAGAATTTTCTGTATGCATTTGAGAAGATGAAATTCTTTGTTTTGGGGTGAAATGTCCTATAGATATCAATTAGGTCTAACTGGTCCATTGCATCATTTAAAGTTTATGTTTTCTCGCTAATTTTCTGTTTGGTTGATCTATCCATAGGTGTGAGTGGGGTATTAAAGTCTTCCACTATTATTGTGTTACTGTTAATTTCCCCTTTCATACTTGTTAGCATTTGCCTTACATATTGCAGTGCTCCTGGGTGTATATATATTTAAAATTGTTATATGTTCTTCTGGATTGATCCTTGATCATTATGTAGTGTCCTTCCTTGTCTCCTTTCACAGCCTTTATTTCAAAGTCTATTTTATCTGATAGTATTGCTACCCCTGTTTTCTTTTGCTCTCCATTTGCATGAAATATCTTTTTCCAGCCCTTCACTTTCAGTCTGTATGTGTCCCTTGTTTTGAGGTGGGTCTCTTGTAGACAGCATATATATGGGTCTTGTGTTTGTATTCATTCAGCCAGTCTTTGTCTTTTGGTTGGGGCATTCAACCCATTTACATTTAAGGTAATTATTGATAAGTATGATCCCATTTCCATTTACTTTATTGTTTTGGGTTCGAGTTTATAAACCTTTTCTGTGTTTCCTGTCTAGGGAAGATCCTTTAGCATTTGTTGAAGAGCTGGTTTGGTGGTGCTGAATTCTCTCAACTTTTGCTTGTCTGTAAAGCTTTTGATTTCTCCTTCATATTTGAATGAGAGCCTTGATGGGTACAGTAATCTGAGTTGTAGGTTTTGCTCTTTCATCACTTTAAGTATGCCCTGCCATTCCCTTCTGGCCTGAAGAGTTTCTATTGAAAGATCACCTGTTATCCTTACGGGGATCCCCTTGTGTGTTATTTGTTGCTTTTCCCTTGCTGCTTTTACTATTTGTTCTTTGTGTTTGATCTTCATTAATTTGATTAATATGTGTCTTGGGGTGTTTTGCCTTGGGTTTATCCTGTTTGGGACTCTCTGGGTTTCTTGGACTTGGGTGGCTATTCTCCTTCCCCATTTTAGGGAAGTTTTTGACTATTATCTCCTTAAGTATTTTCTCATGCCCTTTCTTTTTGTCTTCTCCTTCTAGGACTCCTATGATTCGAATATTGGCATGTTTAACATTGTCCCAGAGGTCTCTGAGGTTGTCCTCATTTCTTTTAATTCTGTTTTCTATTTTCTTTTCTGCTTTATTTATTTCCACCATTCTGTATTTCACTTCACTTATCCTATCTTCTGCCTCAGTTATTCTACTGCTGGTACCCTCCAGAGTGTTTTTGACCTCAGTTATTGCATTATTCATTATTATTGACTCTTTTTTATTTCTTCTAGGTCCTTGTTAAACATTTCTTGCATCATCTCAATTGTTCTCTCTAATCTATTTATCTGTAACTCCATTTTGTTTTCAAGATTTTGGATCCTATCATTATTCTGAATTGTTTTCCAGATAGATTCCCTATCTTCCCCTCTTTGGTTTGGTTTGGTGAGCGTTTATCATGTTCCTTTACCTTCTGAATATTTCTCTGCCTTTTCATTTTACTTAGATTGCTGTGTTTAGGGTGGCCTTTCTGTATGCTGGAAGTTTGTGATTCCTCTTTATTGTGGAGTTGGCTCCCTTTGAGTGGGGTTTGACTAGTGGGTTGTCAAGCTTTCCTGTTTATAGGAGCTTACATCTCTGTTCTGGTGAGTAGAGCTGGATCTCTTCTCTCTTGAGTGCAATGAAGTGTCCAATAGTGAGTTTTGGTGTGTCTATGGGTTTGGAATTGTGTTGGGCAGCCTGTATTTTAACACTCCTGCATTGCTGGAGAATTAGCATGGTATGTCTTGCTCTGGAACTTGTTGCCTCTTGTGTAGAGCTTGGTTTCAGTATAGGTTTGGAGGCTTTGGATGAACTCTTATCTATTAATGTTTCCTGGAATCAGGAGTTCTCTGGTGTTCTTAGGTTTTGATTTGTGCCTCCTCTCTCTGGTCTTCAGTCTTATTCTTAAAAGTAGCCTCAAGACCTCTCCATCCATACAGCACAGATGATAAAACATCTAGGTTAATGCTGAAAAAATTATCCACAGTGCAGGACACCAAGAGAGGTTCACAGAGTTATATGGAGAAGAGAAGAGGGAGAAGGGAGATAGAAGTGACCAGGAAGAGAAGAGGGGGGATCAAAAGGGGTGAAAGCAATCTAGCCAGTAATCAATTCCCTATATGCTCTCTTTTCCATGGGAATGGTCTTGATCCCTATATTGTGTACAATGTCACGAACCTCAGTCCATGGTTCATCAGGCACTCTATCTATCAGATCTAGTCCATTAAATCTATTTCTCACTTCCACTGTATAATCATAAGGGATTTGATTTAGGTCATACCTGAATGATTTAGTGGTTTTCCCTACTTTATTCAATTTAAGTCTGAATTTGGCAATAAGGAGTTCATGGTCTGAGCCACAGTCAGCCCCCAGTCTTGTTTTTGCTGACTGTATAGAGCTTATCCATCTTTGGCTGCAAAGGATATAATTAATCTGATTTCAGTCTTGACTATCTGATGATGTCCATGTGTAGTCTTCTCTTGTGTTGTTGGAAGAGGCTGTTTGCTATGACCAGTGCATTCTCTTAGCAAAATTCTATTAGCATTTGCCCTGATTCATTCATTCCATATTCCAAGGTCAAATTTGCCTGTTACTCCAGGTATCTCTTGACTTCCTACTTTTTTATTCCAGTCCCCTATAATGAAAATAAACATCTTTTTTGGGTGTTAGTTCTAAAAGGTCTTGGTCTTCATAGAACCATTCAACTTCAGCTTCTTCAGCATTACTGGTTGGAGCATAGACTTGGATTACTGTGATATTGAATGGTTTGCCTTGGAAACGAACAGAAATCATTCTGTCATTTTTGAGATTGCATCCAAGTACTGCATTTCAGACTCTTTTGTTTCTATTTCTGCTTTATTGACTATGCCAAAGCTTTGACTGTGTGGATCACAATCAGATCAGATCAGATCAGATCAGTCAATTAGTTGTGTCGGACTCTTTGCAACCCCATGAATTGCAGCACACCAGGCCTCCCTGTCCATCACCAACTCCCGGAGTTCACTCAGACTCACTTCCATCGAGTCATTGATACCATCCAGCCATCATCCTCTGTCGTCCCCTTCTCCTCTTGCCCCTAATCCCTCCCAGCATCAGAGTTTTTTCCAATGAGTTAACTCTTCACATGAGGTGGCCAAAGTACTGGAGTTTCAGATTTAGCATCATTCCTTCCAAAGAAATCCCAGGGTTGATCTCCTTCAGAATGGACTGATTGGATCTCCTTGCAGTCCAAGGGACTCTCAGCAGTCTTCTCCAACACCACAGTTCAAAAGCATCAATTCTTCGGCACTCAGCCTTCTTCACAGTCCAACTCTCACATCCATACATGACCACAGGAAAAACCATAGCCTTGACTAGACGAACCTTTGTTGGCAAAGTAATGTCTCTGCTTTTGAATATGCTATCTAGGTTGGTCATAACTTTCCTTCCAAGAAGTAAGTGTCTTTAAATTTCATGGCTGCAGTCACCATCTTCAGTGATTTTGGAGCCCAGAAAAATAAAGTCTGATCACAATAAACTGTGGAAAATTCTGAAAGAGATGGGAATACCAGACCACCTGACCTGCCTCTTGAGAAACCTATATGCAGGTCAGGAAGCAACAGTGAGAACTGGACATGTAACAACGGACTGGTTCCAAATAGGAAAAGGAGTACGTCAAGGCTGTATATTATCACCTTGCTCATTTAACTTATATGCAGAGTGCATCATGAGAAATGCTGGGCTGGAAGAAGCACAAGCTGGAATCAAGATTGCCGGGAGAAATATTAATAACCTCAGATATGCAGATGACACCAACCTTATAGCAGAAAGTGAAGAGGAACTAAAAAGCCTCTTGATGAAAATGAAAGAGGAGAGCGGAAAAGTTGGCTTAAAGCTCAATATTCAGAAAACGAAGATCATAGCATCTGGTCCCATCACTTCATGAGAAATAGATGGGAAAAGAGTGGAAACAATGTCAGACTTTATTTTTTCGGGCTCCAGAATCACTGCAGATGGTGATTGCAGCCATGAAATTAAAAGATGCTTACTCCTTGGAAGGAAAGTTATGACCAACCTAAATAGCATATTCAAAAGCAGAGACATTACTTTGCCAAGAAAGATCCGTCTCGTCAAGGCTGTGGTTTTTCTAGTGGTCATGTATGGATGTGAGAGTTGGACTGTGAAGAAAGCTGAGCGCCGAAGAATTGATGATTTTGAACTGTGGTGTTGGAATAGAATCTTGAGAGTCCCTTGGACTGCGAGGAGATCCAACCAGTCCAGTCTAAAGGAGATCAATCCTGGGTGCTGTTTGGAAGGAATGTTAAAGCTGAAACTCCAGTACTTTGGCCACCTCATGCAAAGTGTTGACTCATTGGAAAACACTCTGATGCTGGGAAGGATTGGGGGCAGGTGGAGAAGGGGACGACAGAGGATGAGATGGCTGGATGGCATCACCAACTCGATGGACTTGAGTTTGAGTGAACTCTGGGGGTTCGTGATGGACAGGGAGGCCTGACATGCTGCAATTCATGGGGTTGCAAAGAGTAGGACGCCACTGAGTGACTGAACTGAACTGAGTAGGTTATAAAAATGAAAATTAAATGAGTTATAAAGAACATAAAATTTTTTAAAATTAAAAATGGTAATAATATAAATATATCTAGAAATTACTCTGGAGCTGTTGTGGGCAGTGTGCAGTCAGTTCAGTTTCAGATAGTTCCTTCTTCCAGCTTTTACTTCTTCTCAAGGTCTATAGGCCCTTTCCAATGCTTAGTCAGTGTTAACTACAGGTTTTTAATCTGTTGCACCTTCACTTCCAGAGCGCTTCCCTCATCTCTGTTTATTTTGGCTTCCTGTTTTTAAGTCTTTTCAGTATCTAATTTCTGCCCTGAGAGAAGGTGGTGAAGCTGGTCACTTTTTTAGGCTCACTTGTTCAGATGTGTTGTGGGGAGTGAGGAACACTGCAAATAAGTATCAGTGGTGTATGTGGAGGAGTGCTCACACTTTATGGACCACACTAGGTTGGCCCCAACTCACAGCAGCATGTGCTTTCTGGGCCTACACTGCTTAGGCTCCAGGTTGCTCTGTAAGAATACTGTCCAAAGCAAGCTCTGCGTTTTTGTTCTCTTCCCAGGTCCAAGCAGCTCAGACGATCAGGTGCTTGGTGAGTGCACTGTTCCAGGTGGGCCATGTGTCTTAATCACCTCCCTGGTTCTGGCCACTCAGTTTCTCAGGTGTGCTGCTAGAGCACCATCTCACGTGTGCTGTGTATCTCCTCTGGGGAGCTGATCTCTTGCTGCAACCCTCCTGGCAGATGTCAACCATCCAGGATCCTAGGAAGACATTGTTAACAACTGGGAGCCTACTCAAAGTTTGGTGGTGGATGCCCCTCCCTGGGACTGATATTGCCTCTTGCCTTCCAGTTCTAGCTGTCATTCACCTGTCTCTCTGCCTCCGGCGGCGGGGAGAAGACTGTACGCAGCAGGCTAGCTCTCCTTTGGTATTGGCTCAATCCTTTGTTCTGTGAGAGGGCCAGGTTAGAGCCTTTGACTGGAAAGTTCTCTCTCTCTCTCTCTCTCTGGCTATACCACAGTTTGGGTTGCTATCTCACGTTAGCTCCCTCATATTGTCCTCAGGGCATTCAGGCCCAGTCCTTACCCTAAACATGCAGCCTATGTCTCCCTGTCCTGCCACCACCTGCTGGAGGCGGATGTGAGTGTCTGGGCTACTTATCCACTGGGAGTTATGGTTAGGTGCATATTCTGTGGGTTTTTTTTTTTTTTTTTTTTCCCTTCCCGGTTATGTTGCCCTCTGAGATTCCAAAACTCCACACAGACCCACCGGTTTGGAAACTTCTCCTCTTCACAACACCCTCCCCAGGACAGGTCTCTGTCCCTAACTCTTTTGACTCTCTTTTTGTCTTTTACATTTTGTCCTACCTCCTTTTGAAGAGAATGTGCTGCCTTTCTGGGTGCTTGGTGTCCTCCACCAGCATTCAGAAGTTGTTTTGTGGAAGTTTCTCGGCATTCAAATGATCTTTTGATGATTTTGTGGGGGAGATAGTGGTCTCCCCATTCTATTCCTCCACCGTCTTGCCTGTCTTTCCTAGGGCTTCTTGACATAGTCTGCCAACCTCTTCTAGAAGGCTCTAACTATTATTTGATTGTAATTCCCCATAACTTTCCTGAGAAATCAATGAGAAAGGTTAGGGAATGGCCCTAGGTCTTGTACCTCTGTGAAAAATGCTTGTCAATATCCCCAGATGTCTTATATTCTCATCCCTATAGCCACCACTCAGTTATTTTATGGGACAGAGGACTGTCACTTGGCTTGTGACATCAAGAAACAAGACAGATTGGATAGACTGCATGCAGGCAGTCCCTTCAAAAAAAGAACTTAACTTAGTTATTTAAACTATAAACCTTATCAATCAGTCAAGAGTACACTTTGGAAGCAATTTAAACCTGTGCCTTCACAATATAGGTTATGTTGGAAAGGCCTCAACAAATGTAACCAACACTTTCTTGCCAGAGCTACTACATATGGCCCTTGAATTATACTTCTTGTGTGGAAGTCAGGTATTAACTTACAGTTCTCCCCCAAACACAGTAACTTTTATCTTAGAGGTGCTCATAAGAGACCTGAAAGTTTTTAAGCAAACAGTAATAGGTTAAGCAATCCTTAGATGAGATACTCAAGAGGTATAGCATGCTGACTATTTATGTAGACCCTGTGGTCATGTATTTCTACAAATAGATCTGTTCAATTAGAAAAGGTGATCCAAAATGCTTTCCCAACTTTGACTGAAGTGAACAATTATACCACCCTAGCTAAGGAAAGCATTCGGGTCTGACTCAGATCACTAAATAGGACTATTGTGAATGGCAGAATCGCCCTAGATTCCCTCCCTCTAGCTAAATCAGAGTCTGCACATTCACTGATACATCCTGTTGTATTTGGATTAATTGTTGGACCAAAAGGCAATATCAATACAGAAATTTAAGGAAAATGCCACCTAGCTTTTGAAAGTAGACCAAAATGGTTTAAGGGTTCTGTTTAGCTGACTAATTCTGGGTCTCTAGGCCATGGATGACATTCAGATTGTACATCAACTTCATTCTGCTGATTATAATCCTATTGATTGTATGGGAGAAACTGAACAGATGTATAATCATGGAAAACTTCATCAGAACCAAAGCAGTGTAAAAACAAAGGATGGATATTATCAAGATACAGTTCTCCATGTTTATCTCTTTTGGGTGCATTTTGCAAATCAGTCACTAACTGTTCTTTGTTCTGGATATCTTTTCAATAATGTTTGTAAAGGTAATAGCCTTGAGACAGGGTTTTACACTGGAGCAAAAAGAAGGCCTAACTGAAGTTGCTCCGTTGCAACTGACTCTTTGCAACCCCATAGACTGTAGCCTGCCAGGCTCCTCCATCCATGGCATTTTGCAGGCAAGAATACTGGAGTGGGTTGCCATTTCCTTCTCTAGGAGAACTTCCTAACCCAGGGATTGAACCTGGGTCTCCTGCACTGCAGGCAGACTTTTTACCAGCTGAGCCACCAGTGAAGCCCCCCCAAAAGGTCTAATTGTTGACAATTTTTAAAGATCCTAGTTCCCAAAGCTTAGGGTGCTTCTTTTGAGAGCAGACATAAGCATCTGTGTCCATCCACGTCATCTTGTGGAGCAAAGAGAAATGGAACAAATATGCTGATGTTATGCTGTCTTTTGTGCCATGTGCAAGAAAGGCCCTTGTTTCTGACCCAGAAGTTCTGTGGCTCTTATTAACATCTATGAGCAAGTGACAGACTGATTTGTTAACTTGTAAGATAAAAGATCAGAACTTTCAGAGTAACAATACTCAGAGTAAGAGTAATTCTGCTTGGGATCCTCCAAGTATACCCTCCTTGACTGTCATAAAAAATCTGTTTTAACAGCTCCTAGGAAGTTATTTTGTGAAATACGAATGAGCTTGGGCTTTAAAATCACAAACATTTGGAGAGAAAACCCAGAGTTGCTGCTTGTAAAAGCACAAGAACATCCATAACAGAGGGGTATTGTAATAAATAAATGTGGTAGTATTAATAATAAGGTTCTTATCCAACACCTGGCCAGCCAAAAAGTCAATCACTGATATTTATTTTCTCTAAGAGTTCTTATAGATTTGGGTACTAAATTGAGAGGCACATAAAGAGAAGGAGTACAAATAAAAATATATTATACTCTCCATATAAATACCATATATTTGTTTAATAAAAAACTGAAAATACCCAAAAAGTAAATAGAAAAAATCAACTAAAATTCCATCATGTAGAACAGTTAATTTTTAATGATTTAATGCATCTTCTTTTTTTATATAAAATTATAAAAAGGAGATTTTAGAAAATGTAATATATACAGTTTTGTATCCTAAAGTGGGAACATCTTGACAGTGGTTCTAGTGAATTTATTTTCAAGACACAAAATATATTAATATCACAAGCCAGAGAGCTTGGCTGTTAAATTTTTGTTAAATCTACCAGTTAGGAACATAAATGAGACTTTCATAGACTCTTTTCTTTAGCCCAACCATCTGGACATTTTCTGTATTTTGATTAAAAATAAAGAACCCATTTGACAAAAACTTACAATGCAGTTAAATTCCAAGCTTCCACAGAGAGAAAACTAGAGATAAAATAATAGGTACAAAAAAAAAAAAAAATCATTGTCACATCAAAAAGTCCTTAATTATAGTAATGATCTATGATTGGAACTTTTAAAACATCTGCAGTGAAACAAGTGGCTATGTTTAAACATGCTCATTTAATTTTTCAATTATTTAAATATAGCTATTGTTAAGGAATTAGTTGGAAGTATTAGGAAAGTAACTTTAAAAAAACCAATTCTGGCACATGACAGAGACAAAATTGGAGGATTAGTAGAGAAAAATGTGCCCAAACATTATGATCTTAATCATTATATCTAAATTAGTATAAAATGAAAATCTAGTTGATAATTGACTTCAATTATGCTTCTTTATTTAGATATTAAGACCATTAATTCTATTAGCTAATTAAAAACTGAAATCATGCAATTGTAAATAATTCTTATTAATTGAAGACAAAGACCGTTTATTCATTTAACAAGTATTTTGTCAGGTAACCACTATGGGCCTGGCCATGAGGTTGTCATCATAGGTACAGAGTAAATATGGCAATTATTCCCATTCTGATGATCCATTTGAAACACCTTGTGTATAGGATTGGAAATCCTTTCAAAACTGAGAGTGCAAAATGGGCAAAGGGGATTAAGAGGTACAAACTTCCAGTTACAAATTAAATAAGTCACAGGAAATAAAAATCTGACAGTGTGTATTGAAAATAACAAATAAGTATAACATAAAGTTTATTTTTGTGATAAAAAATAAATTATAATTGAAAAAACAAGAAAAAATTCAAATTTCACATATATTATTGAATTAGAATAAACAAAACATATATATATATCTCAATTGAAAAATAGAAATATTAAATAGACAAACTGGGAAGAATATTACATGTGGATTGTGAGGTTGTGGGTAATCTTGGTGCTTTTTGGATTTCTAAAATTTCAGCAATAGGCAAACTCCTATACATCAATTTATTTTTAAATGGGAAAACTCCTACATGTCAATCCCTTTTCATAGGTCCTTATCTTGTTGAGTAAAATGTATGATTATTACAAATATATAAGTATAGTTAAAACAGAAAGAATCAAATCAAATCAGAAGACCTGGGTTTTGTTCTGGGTCAACCATTAATCAGTCCTTTGATGCTGAGCATAAGATCTAGGGCCTAATTTCTTTTATTTGCATGGTCATGGATTTTGGCTGTGTGAGCTCTATACATTTTTTTCATCTTTAAGAAAATAAGTTCTATTCTTAAAGTAGCTAAGAGTCATATAACGCCAGGCTCTTTTTAAAGCATACACATAGACACACACACACACACACATATATATAGACATAGACATATTGCCTAATTTTGATAATAACTCCTATCTCATAATACTTCAACTTTTTAATATTTACCCTTCATTATTGACAGATCTACTTATATCTCCAATAATAATTATATCAGGGTTTTGCAGAAAACCAGAAGATTATATGTATCTCCTGTTGAATTAGTATGGAGTGAAGCATTTCAACTTTTGTCTATTATGCTATTATGAATATTATGTACTATTAATAGTTGATGTGTGGACACATGCTTTTAGTTGTATTTTTCTTATATTCTAGATATAAATATCAAATGTATGATTTATAAATCTTTTCTCTCATTTTGTGGACTGTCTTTTCACTTTTTCTTTTTTTTTTTGCCACATATGTGACCTTATATTTTGGGGAGGACATATGGGATCTTAGTTCCCTGACCAGGGCCATGCCCCCTGCATTGGAAACACATAATCTTAACAACTAGACTGCCAGGTAAGTCCCATCTTTGCACTTTGTTGATGATTTACTTTGTAGTGCAAGTTTCTAATCTTGATGAAATCCATTTAAAAAAATGAAAAACTTCCCTTAACAACAGATTGCAATAATTTATTCATATGTTATTAAAACATATTCTAGATTTAGCCCTTAAATTTAGGTCTTAGATCCATTTTGAATCAATTCTTGTATATAATGTAAGGCAAAGAGGGGCCCAATCTCATTTTTTTTTTTTTTTTTGGCTAAAATCTAATTGTGCCAGCACCACGTGATGAAAAGATATTCTTTCTCAGTGAATGATCTTGGCATTTTTATAAAAAAAATCAGTCAATCACAGCATATGGGTTTATTTATTGACTCAAATCTATTACAGTGGTTTATGTACCTACTGTTATTGCTAGTATCACACTGTCTTGATTAATATAGCTTTGCAATAAGTTTGGAAATCAGTAAGTGTCAGTATTCTAGTGTTGTTCTTTCACGTAATTATTTTGGCTATTCTGGGTCTATTGAATTTCTGTATTCAATTCAGTATAAGCCTGTGCATTTCTGGGAAAAAACAAAAAACACCAAACTACTACCAGGGTTTCATGCAACCCATGTTGCATTAAATCTGTAAACTAAATTGGGAAGCACTGCCATTTTAACAGTATTATATCTTCTAATCCATGAACATGGATGTCATTTCATTTATCTAGTTTTTCTTAATTCATATGCATTTTTATTAGACTGAACCCATAACCCTTCATCAAATCTAAGATATCTGTAGATCATCCTCCTTATTTAACTGTGTGTGGGGGTGCATGTGTGCTAATTCACTTCAGTTGTGTCTGACTCTATGCTCTAATACCTATTAAAAATACATATAAATGTGGGCTTCCCTGGTGGCTCAGTATTGGGAAGCTCACCTCTCAATGCAGGAGATGTAGGTTACATCTCTAGGTTGGGGATATCTCCTGGATAAGGAAATGGTTTCAATATCCTTACCGGGGAAATGCCATGGACAGAGGAGTCTGGTGGGCTACAGTCCATGGGGTCTCAGAAGAGTTGGACATAATTTAGCAATAAAAACAACAACAACATATAAATGATGCTCATTTTCAAGAGAACTCTGAGGACTATAAATTATTTAGATTTTCCCAATTTATTGGGAATGTTTTATTTAGGTATTGAAATCATTATGGTTAATTTTTCTGCTGTGGCTGAAGGTTCTTTGTATAAGGCTTACCAAAGAAAAAGATAACTAAATAAATAGATGATTCTTTAACTTATACAAAATGCACACAAAGTATATGTGTGCATCAGATCAGATCAGATCAGTCGCTCAGTCTTGTCCGACTCTTTGTGACCCCATGAATCTCAGCACGCCAGGCCTCCCTGTCCATCACCAACTCCTGGAGTTCACTCAGACTCATGTCCATCGAGTCAGTGATGCCATCCAGCCATCTCATCCTCTGTCGTCCCCTTCTCCTCTTGCCCCCAATCCCTCGCAGCATCAGAGTCTTTTCCAATGAGTCAACTCTTCGCATGAGGTGGCCAAAGTACTGGAGTTTCAGCTTTAGCATCATTCCTTCCAAAGAAATCCCAGACCATAGAAAAACTGGAAGAAAATACACCAATTTGTTATAATAGTAACTTTTGAAGAGAAATGAGAAACGGGATTGAGGAAAAGAAGAGGACTAAGTACTGTTTACTTACAAAATTTTAAAAATGTTTTCAGGTATTTCTGGTATAATATTTAATATGAATAACAATAAATATAAATATGTCCCATTAAAATGAGTTTTTTCAATATGTATCACCTAAGAGTATAGTACCCTGGCTGACCTTGAGATTGCCAGTGGTGTTCAGCAGCAGGTTGAAAGGTTTGTGATTGTGGTGTAGAATATTAGCTGAATGAATATATTTTAACTATCTGAGGATCTGGTAGAGAAAATAGTAGATTTGGTTATCACTACAATATTGTGTCTTCAAGAACTTAGAGATATGTTTCCATGAGGTCTTATACTATATATCTATCTATTGATCAATGTATAGATAGATATCACATTTGCCTTATGATTGGGCCTTGAAATTTCTTTCTCCAAGAAAGAGAGAGTGTTCAAATCCAAAGACTATCTGCTGGTAATATTTCCTCTTACTCAGGGAATGTCAGCCTTTTGCTCCACTCAGGTCTCCAGCTGATTGTGTTGTGCTGTGTTCAGTTGTATCTGACTCTTTGGGACACCATGGACTATAGCCCACCAGGCTCCTCTGTCTATGGGACTTTTCCAGGCAAGAATACTGGAATGGGTTGCCATGCCCTTCCCCAGGGGATCTTCCTGACCCAGGAATCAAATCTATGTCTCTTATGTCTCCTGCATTGGCAGCCAGGTTCTTTATCATTAGCGGCACCTGGGAAGCCCCTTCAGCTGATTAGATGTGACCTATCTGATTTATGGAAGGTGATATGCTTTATTTAAAGTCCAGTGACTTAAACATTGCATTCATGAAAGAATACCATCACAGAATCATCCAGAAGAATGTTTGACCACATAACTGGGCACAGTGATCCAGCAAAGTTGACACATAAACTTAATCATCACAATCACTAAGCACTAGTTATCATTTAAGATCAACTTAGTTCCCAATATTAAGATATAATAGTAAGATATTTTTGTTCCCAGAGGAAGGTATTACATATCACTTCTTTTTCAAACTCTAGGACTTATTACAATAACTTCACATGCTCTCTTACTTATGTAAATGAGACAAATAAATTTAGTTCCAAGTATAATTCAGAGATCAAATTGCCAACATCCATTAGACCATAGGAAAAGCAAGACAGTTCAGGAAAAACATTTAATTCTGCTTTATTGACTACACTAAAGCCTTTGACTGTATGGATCACAGCAACCTGTGGAAAATTCTTAAAGAGATAGGAATACCAGACCACCTGACCTGCCTCCTGAGAAATCTGTATGCGGGTCAAGAAGCAACAATTAGAACAGGACATGGAACAACAGGCCGGTTCCAAATTGAGAAAGGAATATGTCAAGGCTGCACATTGTCACCCTACTTATTTAACTTATATGCAGAGTATATCATGTAAAATACCTGACTGGATGAAGCACAAGCTGGAATCAAGATTGTTGGGAGAAGTGTCAATAACCTCAGATATGCAGATGACACCACCCTTATGGCAGAAAGCAAAGAACTAAAGAGCCTCTTGATGAAAGAGAAAGAGGAGAGTGAAAAAACTGTCTTAAAGCTCAACATTCAGAAAAGTAAGATCATGGCATCTGGTCCCTTCACTTCATGACCAATAGTTGGGGAAAAAGTGGAAACAGTGCCAGACTTTTGGGCTCCAAAATCACTACAGATGGTGACTGCAGCCATGAAATTAAAAGATGTTTGCTCCTTGTAAAGAAAAGCTATGACCAGACTGACAGCATATTAAAAAGCAGAGACATTACTTTGCCAACAAACGTCCATCTAGTCAAAGCTATGGTTTTTCCAGTATTGATGCATGGATATGAGAGTTGGACTATAAAGAAAGCTGAGCACTGAAGAATTGATGCTTTTGAACTGTGGTGTTGGAGAAGACTCTTGAGAGTCCCTGGGACAGCAAGGAGATCAAACCATTCAATCCTTAAGGAAATCAGTCCTGAATATTCATTGGAAGGACTGATGCTGAAGCTGAAAATCCAATACTTTGACCACCTGAAGTGTAGAAATGACTCATTGGAAAAGATCTTGATTCTGGGAAAGATTGAAGGCAGGAAGAGAAGGGGACGATAGAGGATAAGGTGGTTGGATGGCATTACCAACTCGATGAACATGAGTTTGAGCAACTCCGAGAGTTGGTGATGGACAGGGAAGCCTAGTGTGCTACAGTCCATGGGGTCGCACAGAGTTGGACACTACTGAGCGACTGAACTGAACTGATACTTCAAGTATCAGTTGTGACTGGCTCAGTGGTAGAGAACCTGTCTGCCAATGCAGGAGACTCAGGTTCAGTCTTTAGGTTGGGAATATCCCCTGGAGGAAGACACGGCAACCCACTCCAGTATACTTGACAGGAAAATCCAATGCACAGAGAAGCCTAGCCAGCTACAATCCATTAAGTTGTAAAGAGACAGACATAATCTAGTAACTGAGCAACAACAACAAATACTTCAGTTTACCAGTAGACTTGCTCATAAAGACTTTTGTGTACATTGAATTGTTCCACATGATTATCTTTGTAGTGTCAGATACATTTTCTCTATATTTTTCATTGATTTGCAATTGAGTATGGCTCTTAGACTTTCAGCCTTAAGTTTTTGATGGTTTATATTTCCATTGATTAAGATATTAATTCGTGAATAACCTATGACTAAACAACTAAAAAAATGCTGAAGTCCTTCAGCATTTCATAGTGATTTACTACAATAAATGAAAAAAATCCCTAAAATATTCAAACCATTCATTATTTAATGGCTGATATAAAATAGAGTTTACTGCCTTAGGTGAGATGAAAGTTAGAATTCTTGTTTTTAATATAGGCTTTTATAAGATATATAGTACTTTTAATTATAAGTACTCTGTTATATGTTTTCCCTGACTGAGTGATTAATTTACTTACTGAGAAAACTACTGAGAGGCTGCTATGTATAAAGGAGTATTTCGGATGCTGTGTGCATGCTCAGACAATTAGTCTTGTCCAAATCTTTGTGACACCATGGACTGTAGCCTGCCAGTCTCCTCTGCCCATGGGATTTTCCAGGCAAGAATACTGATATGAGTTGTCATTTCCCCCTCCATTGGATCTTCCTGATCAAGGTATCAAACCCATGTCTCCTGCATCCCCTGTGTTGGCAGGTGGATTCTTTAACACTGAGCTACCTGGGAAGCCCTTTCTGATGATAAGGATACCAATAATAGGAAAAAATATTCTCTCTCACCATAAAAAATCGACACCATGATAAAACCTGCATTTAAAATAATAATAAAACTAAATATGTATGTAAAATGTATAGCAGTTTTTAATAATAGAAAAGAAAAAAAGGAGTGAAATTGCAATTACAAATAGAGTTGGATCAAAGCAAGACTTGTTGAGAAAGTGAAACTTTCTAAGTGGTGGAGGGTACAAACAAAAAGGCCCAAAGACAGAAGTGTCCACTGCGGTTTCTTAGAAGGCCAAAGTTGGCCCATGTGGCTGTTGAATAGTAGCTGTAATAGCAAGTGAAGTGAAGTCGCTCAGTCGTGTCCGACTCTTTGAGACCCCATGGACTGTAGTCTACCACACTCCTCCGTCCATGGGATTTTCCAGGCAAGGGTACTAGAGTGGGTTGCCATTTCCTTCTCCAAATAGCAAGAGATAAGATCAAAATGATACTGAAGCACTGAGCTTTGCAAACAAATTGTGGAATCTTGTTAGAGATACTGTTTTTCACTCTGAGTGAAATGGGTGCCTCTGGCAAGTTCTCAACAAAGGTGATATTAACTGCCTATAATTTTAATAAATTCACTTGGGCCACAGGGAAACCCATTGGGAGAATACTACAATAATCCATGACCCAAATAAAAAGCAATGGTGGCTCAGACTAGGGATGTAGAAGCGGGTGAAGAAGACAGCTAATTGGAGCTATACTCTGAAGAAGCAGACTTTTGTATTTGCAGAGAAAAAAACCTGAAAATCAGAAACCACTCCAAACATTTATCATTCATATCTGGAAGCCAGGGAAGAGTGTGAGAAGGATAAATTCCAGATATTTTTCTTTTAACCAACTCTTTTAAACACAACGGTCAAATGAATAAAAATACATAACTTCTCTTGCCAAGCTTTATGCATCTTGTTGGGACAATCAGTCAAATTCCTAAATCAATAACTGTTTTGATTATACCATTCCAGAGAAACAATGTATAAAAACATATTCCAGTGCAATTTCTCTGTAATCTGTTCCTCCTGTTCCATCAAGTGTGACAGTGTATTATTATATATTGGCAGAAAACATCAATATGGATGATGTTAGACAGTGGGAGGAAAGCATTTTGCTGTGCCGGTTTTGTCTTCATAATAACAGCATTGATCTGTATTTCAGCTTACCCCTTGTGGCAGCTCATGGTTAATTTGCCCACATCTACATTGGTATGAGAAGTAATATGGTGAATGTCAGGTGGGATCTGCAATTCATAGAAACAGCTTTACCATCTAAAGATTTTTGTCAATTGTAAATTAATTATTAATCTGATTTGTCCTTCTCTGTTCACATTTCTGCAAGTGTTAGTAAATCAGAGTCTGCTCAATCTTTTAGTGGAATTGGCCTGATAATAAGTAGTCACTTTTTGGTTTGCTTACTTTACTCTTGCTTGATTAAATAAACTATTCAGGTATTTTTATGGCTTTGGGATTTTTATAATCCTTTACACAAAATAAATTGTCTGCTTAGTGATTTTCTTATTCTTTGCCCTTCTGTGAGACTTTCAGTATTTTTTAAATAACATCAAGGCTTTCATTCTATTCTTTGTCCACCAAATCATGGTAGCAGTGAGTAGAGGGCATTGAATGTTGAATCTACCCAACTAATAGTTAAAAATATAGACAAGTATTTATAAGAAGCATCATGTTCCTTATTTGTGTATTGTATTAAAAATACTTGCTTCACAGTCTTACAATAAATATTTAATAAGATAAAGTATATAAGAACTCCATGGTTTCTGAAATTTGCTTTGTTAGTGTGCCTATTAGGGTTGAAATGGAAGACAGATCATATGCTCTTTATATCAAGTCATTTTCATTCAAAGATGACTAAAGACGTGACTTCCCATTTACATGCAGTGTGTTGACTATTTTTATCTATTTAGCTGGGATTTTGGTCAAGTTATTAACTAAAATTATGGAAAATCAACACAATTGCATACACAAGTATATTAAAAATAATTATTACATTATTTATTTGATTCATTCATCTTTTAAACATCACATCTATAAGGAAAACTGTATTAAAATGATTTGCATTCTCCAGTTAAGAGCTAAGAATCTCTATATCCTGCTGGGTTAAGGTGTTCTGCTTTTTCATAGTATATTGTCTGATTTTGAAAGCAGCTAGGCAAGAAGGCTGAGAGTGCCACGTTAAATTCCAGCTAAACTGAAGTATGAACTGGGCTTGCAGAGCTTGTTCAAACAGCCTGGCTTCCCAGTTCATACACATGAATGTGACAGTAGAAAATCAGACACCTGGCAGCTACAAGTGTTTTGGTTTTATGTTTTTAGATTCATGGCCAAGATTACTTTGTGAGTGCCAAATTACTACCTTAATTTAAAAGCAGACAAACACATTCAATTTTTACCACCTAGAAAATCATGTTATATTCTTGCTTAAAAACATCTCCATAAGCAGGGAGAGGAAAAAAAATTTTTTTTCAAAATTAATTCCCATCTGTTTTGTAGGCTTTGGACCTTGAGAAATGTCTGACAATACCACTAAACTGTAGGAATGGTTTCTGTTTTGAAATGTTAATTTCATTGCTGGAAGACTATTAAAAGAGTATGACTGAATGAATGGCTTAGGGGTTGATGGTGTTAAATGAAAGTCAAAGGCCTGTTAATTTGTTTATTTTATTTATTTATTTCATTTTGCTTGCGGTATGGTTTTATTTGACTTTTCCAGTACACAAACCTCAGATTTAACATAGGATGGAAAAAAAAAAAACAACTTGTCATAAAACCTTTATTAGAGTAGATCAGAATTTTGTACATGTCATATCTAACTCTGATATCTACTTTTAAGAAACAGAAAACATAGTGCATTTAGGGTAGTACTGTTAGTTGCTCAGTCATGTCTGACTCTTTGCAACCCCATGGACTGTAGCCCACCAGGCCCCTCTGTCCATGGGATTCTCCAGGCAAGAATACTGGAATGAATTGCCATTTCCTTCTCCAACAGTGCATTTGAGAAAAACAAAATCCAAGAGGCAAATATGTCACATAATTTTGCCGCAAGGTAGCTAATAAGAATGTAATGATGACACATCTGAAAATGAAGAAAAAGGAAACTGGTGACCAAACAATGTGAGAAATACATCTTACTATTTGATTAAAAAAATGCACACTTAAAAAAATGAGCTTAGAGCCTAATTGCTAAAAGAAGGGTTTTTTGTTGTTGTTGTTGTTTTGTTTTTATGTCCTTTCTGTTACATTTTCAAGTTTGTTTAGGCTAGTCAATTGTGACATGAATTTGGTTAAAAAAAGACAAATACGTTTGGCAGTGCAATTGGGGCTTTTGAGTGCTTCTTCATTCATACTGTTATTCCCTGTCCATCTATTTGCCTACATAATATTACCAAAAATTTGCTCTCAGCAGCCAGCTTTCCACACCACACTCTTCTGTCTCTTCCACGTCCCCATCCCATTACACCTATTGACCCAAAGCTGTTCACTCTGTCCACTTTCACTGGCCTTCTTCTTAAGTCAATCACGTTGGTTTAGGGAATATTAACAGCTTTGGCTCCTTCCACAGATCATTTTCCTGAACTTCCAATTCCTCTCTAAATTTCTTCCAGTGCAAGTCAAATGCAGGATTTGGTACTCTTAGAGATAGCTCTGGGTATCTCTACTGACACGGCAACAGCTCTTTATGCCCATTATTGACATCATTTTCATATTGACTTCTCTTCTGATTTCCTCTCTAAGTTCCCATTGCTAACAGATTTTGGAAATTTTCAAAACTAGAGACCTTTAAGGAATCTAGAAGAGCAGGAGAGATCCTGTTATCTGCCTTCTTTTTGTTGCCCACATAAGGGCAAGTAGCCTTAGCAAGTTATTCAGGATTCTTCCTGTTCTGTCCCAAATTTTACTTTCAAGTTTCATTCCCTGCCCCTTCCCCAGAGTACCCTACACATCTTCCCTAATATGTACACTGTTGTAAAAACTTTGTTCCTCTGGCTGGTGTTCCTTTTTCACAGTTTCTTACCCAGCACCTCCTACTTATTGTTTACGCTCAACTTTAATATTGCCTTCTCTGTGAAGTCTTTTCCTACTCTGAAATGTTGTATTTACAAAGGCAATTACTACTCTTCCAGAGTTGCTACTATAGTACTTTGAACAGTCAGCTCTAGAAGAGCCTTTAGAATCCAAAAGGTGGATGGGTCCACTCTGAATGAAGTTATTCAGAATGTATCAGCAATGAAGCATGGAGAAAGTTTGAATCTACTCCACCCTAAGCAATGCAAGAATGACTCAGAAAGACAACAGAATGCATCTTATCAAAAACTTATGAACAATTTTATTCTCAAAAGTATACTTGAGGTTCAGAAATTAAAAATTCCCAATGCGAAGACATTCTCTTTGACATGATTAGTGAAAATGGATTTTATAATACTCTACTAATGTTCTAATAAGATTATGGTTTCTTGTCCGGAGTTGAAGGAAATTACCTTGACAAGATGGTTGTCAAGATTCCCGATAAGGGAGTTTCACCAAGTCACTATAAGATATAGAAAGGAGGGAATATACTTAAGGAAGAAATGTCTGCCTGATTAAGGACTGAAACTGAGCAGAACTCTACAGGGCTCTGAGATACAAATCATTTCTGTGTCCTGCGTGTTTCTTATTTGTAGGAAATAGGCTTCATTCAGGTTCCATGATCTTCCTTGAGTTCCAAAGGTAGGTTCAAACAGTTGCTAATCAAGGAAGAGAGGGAAAATAGTCAAGAAACAACAGTGCAGGTTTGGTGCAGGGTTCTATTTCCTCCTTAAGGAATATATTGATACATAACAATATCTTTGAGCTCTACTGCAGAACTAAGGGCCCTGCCAGTTGGAGGATGGCAACTTCAAGCTGACCACAAGATTCTTGGAGCATTTCCTTGTTACCTCACAACCAACCAATTGGAAGAGAGTCACATAACCTACAACCCTCACCTCAAATTGGGCCCACAAAACTTTTCCACAAAAGCCATCAGAGAGTTCAGGGTTTTTGAAATTGAGCCACTGCTTTTTCTTACTTGGCCATTCAATAAACATTTCTCTGCTCCAGACTCTGATATTTCAGTTTATTTGGCCTCACCAGGTATCTGGTACATGAACCTTGTTTGGTAACAATTACTTTGTTTGGTATATTGAGTGTGACACTTTCACAGTGTCATCTTTTAGGATTTGAGATAGTTCAACTGGAATTCCGTCACCTTCACTAGCTTTGTTCATAGTGATGCTTCCTAAGGCCCACTTGACTTCACATTCCAGGATGTCTGACTCTAGGTGAGTGATCACACCATCATGGTTATCTGGGTCATGAAGATCTTTTTTGTATTTCTGTGTATTCTTACCACCTCTTCTTAATATCTTCTGCTTCTGTTAGAGCCATACCATTTCTCCCCTTTATTGTGCCCATCTTTGCATGAAATGTTCCTTTGATATCTCTAATTTTCTTGAAGAGATCTCTAGTCTTTCCCATTCTATTATTTTCCTCGATTACTTTGCATTGATCACTGAGGAAGGCATCTTATCTCTCCTTGCTATTCTTTGGAACTCTGCATTCAAATGGGTATATGTTTCTTTTTCTCCTTTGCCTTTTGCATTTTTTTTCCCCTCAGTTATTTGTAAGCCTTCCTCGGACAACCATTTCACCTTTTTGCATTTCATTTTCTTGGAGATGGTCTTGATCACTGCCTCCTGTACAATGTCAGGAACCTCTGTCCATAGTTCTTCATGTACTCTGTCTATCAGATCCAATCCCTTGAATCTATTTCTCACTTCCATTGTATAATCGTAAGGGATTTGACTTAGGTCATACCTGAATGGTCTAGTGGTTTTCCCTACTTTCTTCAATTTCAGTCTGAATTTGGCAATAAGGAGTTCATGATCTGAGCCACAGTCAGCTCCCGGTCTTGCTTTTGCTAACTGTATAGAGCTACTCCATCTTTGACTGCAAATAATATAATCAATCTGATTTCAGTATTGACCATCTGGTGATGTCCATGTGTAGAGTCTTCTCTTGTGTTGTTGGAAGAGGGTGTTTACTGTGACTAGTGTGGTCTCCTTGGGAAAACTCTGTTAGCTTCTTCCCTGCTTCGTCTTGTTCTCCAAGGACAAATTTGCCTATTACTCCAGGTATCTCTTGACTTCCTACTTTTGCATTCCAGTTCCCTATAATGAAAAGGACATCTTTTTTGGTGTTAGTTCTATAAGGTCTGGTAGGTCTTCATAGAACTGTTCAACTTCAGCTTCTTCAGCATTACTGGTTGGGGCATAGACTTGGATTACTGTGATATTAAATGGTTTGCTTTTGAAATGAACAGAGATCACTCTGACGTTTTTGAGATTGCATCCAAATACTGCATTCCAGACTCTTTCATTGACTATGATGGCTACTCCATTTCTTCTAAGGGATTCTTGCCCACAGTAGTAGGTAAAATAGCCATCTGAGTTAAATTCACCCATGCCAGTCCATTTTAGTTTGCTGATTCCTAAAATGTCAATGTTTACTCTTGCCATCTCCTGTTTGACCACTTCCAATTTGCCTTGATTCATGGACCTAACATTCCAGGTTCCTATGCAATATTGCTCTTTATAGCATCTGACTTTACTTCCATCACCAGTCACATCCACAACTGGGTGTTGATTTTGCTTTGGAAATTAAAATTTCCAAATTTTAATTTCAAAAATGAAATTTCTAAAATGAAATTAAAAGATGCTTGCTCCATGGAAGAAAAGCTACAACCAACCTAGACAGCATTTTAAAAAGCAGAGACATTACTTTGGCAACAAAGTTCCATCTAGTTGTAGCTATGGTTTTTCCAGTAGTCATGTATTGATGTGAGAGTTGAACTACAAGAAAAACTGAGTGCAGAAGAATTGATGCTTTTGAACTGTAGTTTTGGAGAAGACTCTTGAGAGTCTCTTGGGCTGCAAGGAGACCCAATTAGTCAAATCTAAAGGAAATCGGTCCTGAATATTCATTGGAAGGACTGATGCTGGAGCTAAAACTCCAATACTTTGGCACCTGATGTGAAGAACTGACTCACTGGAAAAACCATGATGCTGGGAAAGATCGAAGGCAGAAGGAGAAGGGGATAACAGAGAATGAGATGTTTGGATGCCACCACTGACCCAATGGACATGTGTTTGAGTAGGCTTCAGGAGTTGGTGATGGACAGAGAAGCATGGTGTGCTACAGTCCATGGGGTTGCAAAAAGTCAGACACAACTGAGCAACTGAACTGAACTGAACCAATTTTGTTTGGTAACAGTATATTGTTTATGACTATGTTTTTCTCAGTTTTGATTTTTTTTCACATTAACTCTATTATAAAAAGACCAGGGAAGCATTAGCATTATATGAGAGACCTACGCCTTAGTAAA